>NC_041372.1:7129570-7429570 GCF_900634415.1 Cottoperca gobio | reverse complement strand
TACAGACTCAGCTCCAAGCCCTTGAAGCTCTCTGTCTGCCAAACAATGCCTCTGCATCTGAGAGTGAGTGAGGCCGGGCTTAGATGAGGTTAGAGATGATTTGTAATTGAAATTTTGTCCGGGGCCTTGGTCAATACTGAAGTTCAGCACATAATACATTGTACAGGGAAGGATTTGTACCTGGGATTCTCCTGGCAGACCTGATTTTTTCTTGAGGTTTGATATACCCAATAAGAGGCAAGAGTACAATATAGTAAATACAGTAAATTATGTGAATTAAAGCTAAGCAATACCAAAAAACTAATGACTTCCTGTACTGTAAGTGTTGCTAGTAACCCCACTCTGTAGCATTGTGCAGTTTCCAGTTAATTGCTTTGGTTTGCCGGTTTGTACAAATTAATATATAAGCATGCACAGCTACCCTTTATTCACAAGCTCATATGTTAGTTATATGTTATACGCCTGTGCTAAATAGTGGAGCCAAAGTAAATCAGTGGCTGTTGAAAAGCCAGATATTATTTTCAAAAATAAATAGACTGGAAATGAGTTGCATTTGACATTTAGGACTCCAAAGGAATGCCCATCTTGCTATGTTTTTGCTAGAAGTGTTTAATTGGCTTATTTTTAGAGATCTACTTTATTCAGCCCAGCATTAAAAAAAAAAAGCACTTAATGCAGCTTTAACAAAGACCCTGTCTACACAAGGGTCACAGCAACCTTAAGGTAGCTAATGTAGTGTAGCCTGTTTTGGCGTGCATTTGCCATTAATTGGTTAGGCTTGGAGTTGCAGCTTTGGCTTTAGATACTTCATCCCACAAACAAACAAACAAACTCCTTATTTGTTTGGCTTTAAAGCAGTTCTGGGAATCTTTTTAATAACTCTGTCTCAAACTCCTTTACGTTACATAGAGAATTATGTTGCACTCAAAGGCAGAAAGTTAGAGGTCAGAATAGTCAAAAATGTCAACAAAGTTTCTAATTAAAATGTACTTGTAATGCAGGTTTGCATGTCTTACTACAGATAGAAAAATCCAATTTAGATATCAAAAATATCCTTTTGTTTTCACTTTATATCTTGTGAAGCAAGACCCTGGCTCCCTCTGTTAATCAGCTTCTATCTTGTGGCTATGTTTCAACAATACAAAATGTGTGTTATCGCGCTGCTTGTGCACCAATTACCAAGCATATGGGATTTTTAAAAGGATGGAGGAAGAACAAAAGCAACTCAGTCAAAGTCATGTTGATGTAGCAAGTGATCTGGCTTTGCTGTTTCAATGTATTATTTTAAAAGGCTGCTGCTTCTTGGCAAGACCTGGCCATTCCTTCCGTGATTTATGTTTGGTTCGTCAGTGGTTTGAACCCTGTTGTACATTTTTGCCATATATCATTTTTGAAGTTCCGTGTCACATTGCCCGTTTGCTTTTGTGCTTCAGTGGAATTCTGCGAATATGGCGTGGATATGGACTGCATTACTGCGGTGGAGACATTCCTTACGGCATAACATCATAACTCTGATCTTCATTTGTTTGTCCCTCAGACCTGAGAGCATGGCCTCACTTGTGCCACTTAGCCCCAGAAATCCTGTAGCCCCAGGGCTAACATATTTTGAGATGCCAAAAACACGGATGGATCAAACAGAATCAAGGCCAACAATGATATTCCCTAACATCCAGTCAACACAACCTCCCATCATGTTTGCACCTGTGCAAAACCCTGATTTTCAAGATTACACATCTGCTTCAGTCAAGGAGATTCTGGTTAACCCAAGAAGTCCCTTGTCCAAGATGTCCATTCAGTTAGGGAATCCAATAGCCCAACCAGAGCCTGTTCAACATATCCCCCTTTCTCCTACCAACCCCCAACCTACTTCCAGATTACTCCAGGGACCTTTATTGCACTTACCTCAAATTACTACAACCTCTGACACAAAACCGATAGGAGTGGCCCATAAAAAAGAAGCTGTAACTATGGATTCGGGGTAAGTTAAATCCCCATTCAATAGTCTTTAAAATGAATCTAAGTTCGATGTTAACTCTTGCAATAAAAAAAGTAAAGCATGATGATTAAAGATGAGTAAATTTCGGCATTTTTAACAGCTTTCTAAATCACTCCCGCCTTTTGGTTCTGACATCAATCTTTACATCTACTTTACTCCTTCAGAAATGAGAGCATGGCTGCAACAGTGTCATCTTGTCTCAGAGATGCCAGTTCTGCTTTTCCTCCAATGGTGATGAACACAACACCTGAAGCTCAGACTAGAGAATGGTCAATTGTGAAAACCTCACAGTGGGAGAAGCCACAAAGAGACACTCCAAAAATAAGCCCTGCTGTTCCAATACCCATTATGGATAAGAAAACCATATGCAACATGACTGTTTCAGACCAAGCCACTTCAAGGTTGGATTTTGGGTTTCTCTCAGCACAGCAGGCCACAACGTACAATTTATCAAAACAAAGAGAAGAATTTGAAGTGGATTTGGCATCATCTTCCACAAAAGGCTTTGATGTACATGGATTGGATCCAGAACACTGTATGGAAAAAGGGAGAACTGAAAATGTGCCATGGTCTATGGATAAGAGACCGTCGTTTGAACTAGATAGGAGCGTTACAAGAGAACTTGTGTTACCAAGCTCTGCAGTCAGTATAGAAGAAACATGTGTGTACATATCTAAGGTGAAACTTGGTCCATGTACAACAGGGAGTTCTATTTCTCATTCATTGTCCACTTTACAGCCTGAAATTCAGATTGAAGGAACAGTGGGGGTGTTGAGTATGATTAAATTACAATCAAGCTGCCCACAATATTCCAAGATTCCTGGAATGCCGTCTTTACAACAGTCACAAGTTATAGCTTGGCCTGATGATAGGAGGTTATTGCTTCAGAAGTTACCCAGCAACAAATTTCCTTTACTCCTGTATTCAGATTATGCAGGGATTGCAAAAATGGTGGATTTAACACCATCCTGCTCCAGGTCTGCCAGTATTCCTGGATTCCCATCTGCTTCGAAACGTGAGCCAAATATGACTTGTCTTTTACCTATATGTCCCAGAATTTGCAGCATTCCAGGGTTAGCTTCTGCTGGATCAGTGACTGGATATGAAAAGACTGTTTGGGACAGATGCTGTCTGTGGAAGAAACCATTGCAGATTAAAGAAGCATTTGTTTTGCAAATGTCTTGTGTTCAGGAACAAGCTGTAAGTGATAATAATATGATTAAAGCCATGGTGGCCATGTTACCAACATGTTCTAGTAAGGCCAGTGTTCCAGGGTTTCCATCTGCACCTTCGCAAAAGGTTTCAAATACTTCAAGTATGGCAAGTCTTCTCCCTACATGCCCAAAACAGACAACGATTGCAGGTATGCCAGGTAAACAAAGAGTTATGGCATATAATGATGCCTGGCATATTTTGAGGGAATTCATTTTAGATAGACCATTGAGAAGTAATCCTGTTCTGGTTCTGGAGAAGTCACATGAGACTAAAGAACATATAAAACATATGGTAGATATGTTACCATCTTGTCCCCGGAAGGAAACTATCCCTGGTTTCCCCTCTGTACCAAGAAAAGAACCAAGTGGGCCTGGTGCTCCATTTGCACCAAGCCAAGATCCGAGCATGGCAGTTTTTTTGCCTACTTGCCCAAGAAAAACCAGAGTTATTGGTTTACCCTCTAAGGCGGCAGTTAGTGCTCAAGGTGAGAGTTTGGATATACCCAGGCACATTTTGATGGAGAAGCCCTTGAGCAAAGGAGTAGTCTTTATTCAAGATAATTCCCTAAGTGCTGCTCAGGATCTAGACAAGAGAGAAATGTTCAGTTCAGTGGCAATGTTGCCCTCATGCCCTGTGAGAACTTGCCTTGTAGGTATGCCCACAGCACCCCAGAAGCTGTTACCACGTAGTTTCAGTCTTGCACCTATATGCCCTAAACAGACCCAAACTCCTGGTATGCCATCTCGAGATCAAAACAAGTCAAAGAACAAAGATTGGCATACCTTGAGGCTATTTATTAACAAGGGTTCAGAGAAGAAAACACAAGCTTACATTGTTCAGTGGACAATGAAAGACACAGACATCCCTACAGATATGGTAGATATGTTGATAAGTTGCCCACAAAAAGCCAAAGTTTTTGGCTTACCCTCTGCTCCACGACAAGAACCCAGTATGGTTAATGTAATGCCTTCATGTCCCATACACAGTAGAATCCCTGGTTGGCCTTCAAAGACTAGACATTTTTGTTTGTCCGGCTGCAATGAATGGTTTGCTTCTAAAGGTTTACAGTGGGAGAGTCCATTTATCAAAAAGGAAGTGCAGATTCTTAATGCAGTTTTGTGTTTTGATAAGAACACTGCTGTAAGTATGAGTGCAATATTACCCTCTTGTCCTGAGAATGCTCGTGTCCTTGGGTTTCCCTCTGCTCTGACACCGACATTAGCAGATGGTCCAACTATGGTGAATTTATTGCCTAGTTGTACAAAGGAATCTAGAGTTCCTGGAATGCCACTTAGAGACACCGCCAAACAATTACAGTGGCTAATGAAAAGTAAGTCACTGCTACTCCCTAGGGAGAAGTCTGCAGTTCTGTTACATTTACAAAATGTTAATGTGTTCTATTCTGATTGTGATATGGACATAAATATGGTATCGATAATGCCCTCCTGCCCACGGACAGCCTGTTTACCAGGCTTTCCTTCAGTACCATGTCAAGTTTTGGCAGATATACCAAGTATGATCAATCTGCTGCCTACTTGTCCAAGATCTTCCAGAGTATGTGGAATACCCTCTAGATCCCACAGTGAGTCTGATGAGACAAAATGTATTATAGACAAAAGGCTAGAATGGGAAAGGCCCTTAAGAAAAGCAGGGAGACTGTCAGTAATACATGACCATAAAATGTATTTTAGAGAAAAGGCAGTGTTTAGAATTATGGTGTCAATGTTGCCACCCTGTCCAAAACACTCATATATTCCTGGGATTCCCTCTAAGGCATTAGAGAGACCAGTGGAACTTGTGACAAACGATGCTCTCAGCATGTTAAAATCCTTAGCCACTTTCCCAAAACACAGTAAAATTCCAGGTCTACCTGCAAAGAATATTGCAAAAGATTCTGATGGCTGGTATGTGGACAAGGATGTAGTTTGGGAAAACCCATTCAAGAGTGGGTATGGAGTTGTCCACCAATATTTTACAGTTAATGAAAAGTCATATTACAATTACAAAGAAATAATGCTGAGTATGCTTCCATCATGTCCACGACAAGCCCTGAACCCTGGATTTCCATCCGCTCCACGACCCAAAGCAATTGATGCCATTGTTGAAAAACGTCCAGACATGGTACAGTTGCTGTCATGTTGCCCCCGACATTCAAGTATCATTGGTTTCCCCTCAAGAGTGTCTATTAATTCTGATTCAAAAGTAGGGGGCTGGCCAGTGGTGATGATTAAGACGCAAGGCGGGTGTCCATTTTACACCAAGGATAGTTCTCACAAAGATATAATAATGGCAAGTCTTTCTCTTAAACCTTCTCGTCCAAAGATTTCTCTCAGTTCTGGCTTCACAGCAGTTCCACTGCCTGACGTAGGCCGGCTTCCAAAGATGGTAAATATTGTACCATCTTGCCCAAAAAAAGCTTCTGTTCTTGGGGTGCCGTCAACACATGTGCACCATTCAGAACAGGGTTGGCCAGGAACACAAAAGAAAATCGGAAAGGAAAGTGAAAACCCTACGAGTCATCAGCTGTCATTGGAAGAACAGTCCTTATCTAAGGTTTCTGTCAGAGAGAGATCCATACAGTTTATATTCCCTAGCCAAGATGTACCAGAGGATGAACAACAAAGAATGAAAATTGAGTCATCAACCTGTCCCGTCGAGGCCATTGTCACAGATTTACCAGCATCAACTTCAGAAATTCAAGTGGACCAGCCATCCTCCAGAGTTAATGGGATTGAAATATTATGGAATGATGCCAGTCCAACCAGATTAGATCTTGACACAAAGAAAGTGACACATGTGTGCTCAGTTTTGGAGAGACATAAGGATGAACAGGGATTTTGGATACCAATTGAGGCTGAAGAAATAGCTGTTTTAGAAAAAGGGTGAGTGAGTTGGAGATTTGGATTTGGAGTTCTCTCCATGATGTCAGCGAGGTCAGTTTTTGAAACATCTGCTTTTTGATTCTGTTTTCAGAAACTTGCATTGCAGAATGTGGCACTCCATTCCTGACATGCCACTATTCTTGAGTGTTAGGAAGAGGTGGGTTGTCTTGTTTTGCACAGTGATGCAATGATGTGATGCATTACTACAATACTGCATTTGCACCATCTGACTGCAAAATTTGCATTTGTTTTATGTCATACTTTGTGTAGCTTTGAGTTATTCTGTGGTTTATACAGTTGTTTCCTCTTGTCATTTTTCATAGTTGTTCATAGTTGTATTGTTGAATTGTAGAAATAGTACTAGTGAGCAAAATGGTTTGCCATAGAGACAAAAATTAGAACTAAACAGCAGTAGAAACAGATGCAAGTCAGTTTGGAAATCCATCCATAAATAAACAAGAACAAAAATAAAATATAAAAACAATAGAGACATCATGAGGCTAAATCAGATGACAGCATAAACATAAATTATTAAACACATATTTAATATTTAAGTTTTAAATGTTAAAGATGAAGATTTTTTACATACCTTGGGAGGTAATAACTTAAGTTATCACAGAGGTTTATAACAACATCCAGAATATCTGTGTGAGTGAAATTCTTAATTTAAAGAAATCCACAATTATTTTATTGGATAGATACAGTTCAATATTGACGTTCAGGAGCTGTGCTTTGTATATACTATATATGTGTTGTACAACTCTGAATATTAGAGGAATATACTGTGAAGAATACTACTGTTGAATAATTTAAAGTAATGTTTCACTCAGTAATAACGCTGGCTTTTGATTGCAGTGGCTGTTATAACTGTAGTTGTCGAATCAACCTAAACAAATGCTGTGGCATGGTGTTTTGTTTGCAGTGCATTTTTTTTTTTTAGCTCCAGTTGTTTTAATACAAGCTGTTTGCAGTGAAAAGTGAATTTGGGGAAATTGCATGCTTGAGAGTTAAATACCTAGCTTAAGAATGATGATGAGTAGTTATATATATATAGTTTTATTTCCAACATTGCTATCATATGTAAATAGTTATAACTTTCTCAATAATAGATTCAGGTTCATTGTACCAGGCTTGCATTGTATTGTGTTGACATCATGTAGAATTACAATGTAGTTTATGGGAAGGCTCTAATACATTATTATTTTTATTTAATTTTTACTTCAAACAACAAAATTTGACTATAACTTTGTATTTACCTTCTCTTTAGCAATGAAAACAGCATGGTTTCACTACAGCCATCATGCCCAATTGTTGCTGGTGCAACAGAACTCCAAACCCAAGTAAATAATGCTGAGCAGCAGTTACAAAAACATCATACAAGCAGGACCATACTATGGGAGGAGCTACCAAAGTCGACTACAATAAAATGTCCTACAGACAAGACCATATTATGGGAGGAGCTACCAAAGGTGACTACAGAGGTAACTAGAAATGCATCAGAGAAAGAAATGGAAATGATTAAAGGAACGGTCAGTCTCTCTTCCATGATGTTAGACATGGGTGATGAAATGAAAACAAATACAGAAGCTGGGATTGCAGATCTATTGCCAAAATGCCCAACAGTTAGCAGTACATTCAAACCCACTGCTACTGCTAAACAAACCGATGAAAGACCACTGGACAGCAAGTCTACTTGGGAGACACCGTCAAAGGATAATGAAATGATGGATAAAACGTCTTCCCACCCTCGCGCACAATGTGTAGCCTATTATGTGAAGCCTGAAAGTGAGTACAAACAGTCCACTTTCTCTGAAGTCTGTCCCAGTGTGACAAACATTGCTGGCATGCCATCCAAATTGCCTGTAAAGGAGAAACACTGGCTTATAGATCAAAAGCCAATCTGGGAGAAAGAATCAAAAATGAAGCTAATATCACTGCCATATGCATCAAATGATGATGAGAAGAACAAGAAAGAAATGGTCTTACTGTTACCCTCTTGTCCCAGAGAGGCCAGAAATCCAGGGTTCCCATCTGCACCACAATACAATTTATTTTTTTATGGACCAAATATGGTGGATATTTACCCTGGATGTCCAAGTGTATCCGGTATACCTGGTTTACCATCTATCAGTGAAACCAATAACAGATCATGGTTATCTCAACAGGAACCACTTTTGCAGAAGAAAATGAAAACTGAACTTGCTGTCATACCAGCGTCACTAAAAGAGAAGGATGAAACTGAACTAATGGGAGCTTTTGTACTACCTTGCCCAAAACCTTCTTGTATAGCAGGCATCCCCTCAATTCCACAACCTACTATAGCACATTGTGGATCAGATATGGTGAGCCTTTTAAGCTGTTGCCCCAAAATGTCTTGTATTGAAGGTGTTCCATCATTAAAAGAACCTTTAAGCAAAAGCTGGGCTACAGATCACAATCCTTTAGCGGTAACGCATCCAAAGATCAAAAAAGTCATGATTGAAGAGAGACCTAACAATGAAGACATGAGGGCCATGTCAGCGTTAGCCCCAACTTGTCCAAAAGAAGCTTGTATTCCTGGTTTTCCTTCTGCTCTGGAACCTACAGTAATCAATAATGGGTTTAGTAGTGTCAATCTCCTTCCATCTTGCCCAGCCACCTCACGTATGGCTGGTTTTCCTTCGATGCAAAAAGCTGACAGCAAAGACTGGAACACTATTCATCAAGTATTATGGGAGAAGCAAATGAAAAAGAAGTCTGTATTACTACTGGAGCACGATAAAATGAACAAAGACATGAAAGGAGTTGTGTCTCTCGCACAAAGTTGTCCAAGAGATTCACTTATCTCTGGCTTTCCTTCTGTCCCAAGACCAAGGAGTATTAATGTTATTGACATAACAAATATGGTCAGTCTTTCAAGCTCATGCACAAAAGTGTCACAAATACCTGGATTTCCATCATTTCATACTTCGGAAGGTTGGACAGTGAGCAGGAAACCACTATTTGAACCAAGATTAAAAGAAAAGCAGGTGTCATCGATTGACAGATGTGAAGGAGATAAGAAAGCAATGACAGCAATGGTTTCTCTTGTACCATCCTGTCCAAAAGAGGCACGGGCGCCAGGATTTCCTTCCAATCCAAATTACAGAGCTGTGTATAGTGCACCAAATATTATCAGCCTTTTTACATTGTGCTCACAAGTTTCCAAAATTCCTGGATTCCCATCAGTTGATGTGGATATGAGTGTAGGATGGGTAACAGAAAAGGGGTCATTGCTGAAGAGGCTACCAAAGAAGAGGGTCATATTTGACACATCAAATGACAACAAAAAGATAATGAGGAATATGGTTTCCTGTGTACCATCCTGTCCTAAAGTGTCAAGTATCTCTGGTTTCCCATCTATTCCAAATCCCAAAATGGTGTACTATGGACTAAATATAGTCAACCTCCTCCCTATATGCCCCCTAGTTTCTATCATACCTGGATTTCCATCACTTGAAGGGCACAAGGAAGAAGGATGGGGTGCTGAACTGGGTTCATTCATGCACAAACCACAAAAGAACATTCAGTTTAGGATTAACAGCTCACCAATTAACTTAGACAAACTAAACAACATGCATGCTTTGGTTCCTTCTTGCCCACGAGCACCAAAAATTCCAGGCTTCCCATCTGTCCCTCAATACAATATGTTGAGTCTTGTACCTATTTGCTCCAGAGTGTCCAATCTCCCTGGATTTGCATCCTTTGTTGGGGCCTCACAATTACAATGGCTTCTTGATCCACAAACGTTGTCTAATAAACCATCAAAAGACACTGTTTTTGTGATACACAGTCCAAATCAAGACGAAGAAACTGCAAAGTCGATGTTGGCCATTGCACCATCTTGCCCTGAAGCATCCAGAACCCCTGGGTTCCCCTCTGCACCTCAAACCAAATCCAAGATTGAACCCAACATGATAAGTTTCGCACCTTGCTGTTCTAGAGCTTCAAGTCTCAAAGGATTTGCATCCATGACTACAATCCCAAGCATAGGATGGCTAAATGAAACAAAACCAATTTTGATAAAGCTTCGAGAGAAGAGGGCACAAATGATTTTGCCACTTGCTGGACAGGACCAGCTCTATTGTTACAACATGAAAGATATGGTGACATCAGTGAACTCCTGCCCTAAAGAAGCCAGACTACATGGTTTTCCTTCGGCTCAAATTGTAAACAGACCACCAAACATGGTCAGCTTATACACATCTGCTCCATGTGTTTCATGTATCCCAGGTTTTCCATCAGCAAGGATGATTAGCTCTGAATATACAAATATAAAAACTAGGACAACACACAGTAAGTTGCTGTTTGAGAAGCGTCAGAATGAGAAGATTTTTGTCATTGCAAAGTTTCCTGACAAAGAAAAACATGAACCAGATGAAATGAAGTACATGGTAGCAATGTCTCCATCATGTCCACAATTGACTAGAATCCCTGGGCTCCCTAGCATTTCACAGCTGAATCCAACAGTGAAAGAAACAATGACTATTCCAGTTCCTTGTTGTACTGAGAAGCTTACATCAGAAGAATTGTCTCATGCACAGTCAACTCAGTCAAATCTCAAAGACCCAAGAACTCCAGGTGTTCCCTCTACATCTTTTAGCCTCCCCAGCACAGCACTTGCATATGGTGAGACATTCACAGTGTGCAGATTGAGGTCACATTCACCTTTCTTTGTCTTTGTTCTTTGTATTTGACTATGTTTGCTTTCATGACAGAGGAGAAATTCAAAGGCGGTGCAAAGCAAAACATAGACGTTTGTGTAGATAAAGGGTAAGTAGAAGAGCCCAGTGCGCTTGCAGTTTGCTGTGAAAGGGGTCAGTTTAGTGCTTGCCTAACTGTTTGGACCAATAAACAGTAGCTCTAGTACCTTGACAATACAGTGCATGGTACATTTCTGCATCTCTGTGAAGGCTGTATTTATTATTATTTTTATTGTGTTGCTGCCTGAATTTGTGGATCAAGCATTAAACTCCGTTGTATCTGGGTCCTCAGCAAATCACATGTTGAAAAGGTTGATGCAAAGGAAACCCAAACATGGAAGAAACTATTGGACATGTCAGAGCCAGCTGGTGTCTCTGGCTGGGAAGTATTGGAAGCCGAGGGAACAATTACAGAGAAACAGATCAAATCCTCTTTGTCAGCAAAAGAGGAAGAGTCGTCAGGATTAGTAAAGGCTATTGTGGGTGTTTTCCACAAAGGGTAAGTGTAAGACTGGTCTGAAACTAATAGTGTGAAGCATGCAACATAGTGTGCATCGATTATTGTTACCCTAAATATATAATAAGTGCAGAATTTGACATTTCAAAGTTTGGGGTAAAGTAAAAACGGGTCTACATCTGCATGGGAATGGATTTTACTTTCTCCAATACTTACTGGTTTCTATAATTAGCTACATGTTTATTGAAACCATTGTTTTCGCATGGTTCCAGGTTTCACTCACTGACTCCAGTATCCATGTCTCACAGTTATGAAACAGTAGCATCCATTTTGGGGCCGTCTGGCTCTACTCTAGCTGAAGTGGAGCACCATCCAAAGGTTGCCTCTTCTATGGATCTGAACGACAAGACACTGACCCCTTCAGATGAGTTTTCACCACATTTTGCGGACAACACTCCTCCCATACAACAGATAGAGGGCCAGTTTGAAGACATTAACACCAAACATAACACTGAATATCCAACAGGTGCTGAGCCTTACATGTTGAACTTGGTAGGTGATCAATCAGCGTCTCCATCGCCAACTACCGACAATGATGATGGGTTTTTGGTTTGTGTTAGCATGAAGAAATGGCCACCTCTGACAGAGGCAGATATCAATGAAATATCAAAGGAAGATGGTGAAAAAGAACAAGAGGCCCCACTTGATCAATGGCATACAAAGGAGAGGTCACTCGCAGGGCAGGAGTCTGTTCAAACACCTGTTTACTTTGAAACTTTGTTAGCAAGGCACCAGACTGAGACAGACCAGGATGAGGTTAGAGCAGTGTCAACTTCTTCACAGCTGGATAAAGGGTGAGTGCTGCGGGATAATGACCCAGTTAAGTGTTTGGTTGCACGGTGTGATAGTGTACATGTTCTGCATTTTTGGTGGTAACATTGTCTTTTGTTCTGCTTACGAGCGCTTACTACTCAGGAAATTGTGATGGTCAACTATTTGTGATTGTCGCCAAGATTGGCATTGTGATGTGGAATGGTAATGTGGCCTTTTTTGTAGCGTTTGACGTAGGTGTTGTAGCTCAGGGCACCGTTGTCTTTATGTCCTTTATATGCTGCTGTGTTGTTTAAATAACAGTGTGCATGTATACAAGTAAAGCAGAATATTTGCAATGACAGTCAGATTTGTTTTACAATGTGTCATAAGATTTGGTTGCTGTCTTTTTGGTTTGGTTTAGATAAATTGGCTGGAGATAAGTTGCATGGTACAACTATATGATAAAGTAAAGAACAGCAAATTCTGAAGCTTGTCCTTTCTTTTCCTTAAGCCCCCAACAAACAAACATGGAAGGAATGTCTGCTACTTCCCTGCTGCCTACATCAAATGAGTCACTTACAGATGTAAATGTACATAGGGAGATGCTCATGGACAAACCCACAGTTTTTCAGGACATTTCAAGTGGAGTTGGACAACAAACTGACATTGCTGTCCCTCAGCGAGGTAGAAAGCCCAAGAGAAAAGTTCCAGAGCCTCAACAGAAAAGGTTTGATCAAGGAAAAGACACTGTTCCATTACGACCACTCAGACGGAAGGACAGTTTAACACCAGACCGAAAACATAAATCTGATGATGTGTCGGTCAAGCTCCTTCCTGAGGTTATTCCAGTCCAGTCTGTAAGGAAAGATACTAGTGGTGAGATACAACCTGCAACTACCCAATCCTCCCACATAAAGAAAGGAGACAGTAGCATTCCTCTTAATGTACCTCAGAATGGTCATACCCAAGAAAGTGTTAGTGCTCAAGTTGCGCTATACACAGGTGACTTTAGACAAAAAGGAGAAGCTGAATCAGTGCAAATATGTATTGATGTTGTCGCGCCTCCTCGTGTGAAAAGAAGAGATGGTAGTTTACCACCTGAAACTCCACAGAAAACTACTCCTTGCAAGCCTCCGAGAAGAAAAGGAAGTGTCACTAGAGAGATATCTGTTAGAAAAACTAATGACCAACAGGATTTGAAAGCCCAAGACAGTTCTTCTTTGAAAACCACAGGTCCTGTTTCTCCTCAACCTTGTGAGAGAAGCTCTGATGGCTCAGATGCTCTTGAACCTTTACAGAGCATTGATAAAACCGGTCAAACAGAAACTGAAATGATCCCTTCAACATTTGTAGGAAGAAAAGACCAAATAACCAAAGAAACATATTTAGTTGGGAGTGCCTCTCTACAGGCAGACACTCTACTGGTCTGCTCAAAGGACACAGAGCAAACCTTTTGTACCTGGCCTAAGAAAGACATTAATACATCTGTCCAGGCCTCTTCTCACATAATTCCTTCTTCGAGAACAAAGGAAATTGAGAGCATCACCCCAGAGCCAGAACCAGAAATATTTCATGTTGAGCAAACTGCTTCTCTCTCAATCATCAAGAAGATATGTCTTCCAAAACGTGGCAAGAATTTGACCTCAAGCAAAATTGACAGTGACAAGGAGTCTGTAACACCAATCCAGATCGACAACACTATGGAAGAAATAAAGCAGTCAAATATTGCTGGTGACACATCTGTTGAAACGATCAACATCACATGTTCTCAGAAATCAGAGGATGCATCAGAGATAGCAGAAGCAGATAAGAAAACTCTTCGTATCCCAAGGCCTCGTGTGAGGAAACGTTTCAGTGGCTCCTTCCCAGATGACATTACAGCTATGTCAAGCACGTCTAAGGCTTCTCATGGAGACGAGGCACAGGCAGCAAGGCATAGTGAACCATCACACATTTCCTCAACGACTAAAGAATTATCAATGGTGCAACACAGCAAAGGCTTACCCCCTCCTCTGGGTGGTCAACCTTCTACATATACAGAAGAAGCAGTTCCTGTAAAGCTGAGGAGAAACAGATTGACCATTGAGAGCAGTGTTCAAGTAGAGGATGGTCATATTTCAGAAAAGACACCAGGAGCGTCAAGCTTGCCCGTACCAAAACCAAGAGTAAAGAAGCGTCTTAGTGGTTCATTCCAAGATGACATTACAATCTCTGGCTCACCACCTCCTTGCCTGGCAGACATAGTAACTGACACCACTGGTTATGAATCAGTCCAACAGAATGAACAGTCAAGCTTGCCTGTTCCACTGCGACGGGCCAAGAAACGTCTTAGTGAGACTTATTCAGATAGCACACCACCTGTAGACAATGTATTCCCCATAGAAATGGAATTATTTCAGAAAAACCTGGAGGATACATCTGCCAATAGCAAGGAAACAAAGGAAGGCTCAACATCACTGGATTCAAGTGTGATCTCTGAAGGAGGTTTCTTCACAATCCAAGGAGAAGATGATGCTGCTACATCAGAGTTGGAACGGGAGGTATTGGAAGCAATGGGAGAAGAAGTATTTCCTCAGGTAGACTCTGTAGAAGATACTGAGAAGGCATTGGATGAAATAATTAAAGGCTGGACCTTTACAGAAAAACCTGTTGTGACAGAGGACTTAGAGAAAGCTGCAGAGGCAGTGTCTGAGCAAGCTGAAATTGAAAGAATCCTGGGAGAAGAGGTTGATAGATCACTTGATTTCGCTGTTGCATCTTCTCAGGATGACTGGCTGCATGTAGAGGATGATAAAGACAGTGAACCAATGGAAATAAACTCAAGGAAAGAAATGAGGGACGAAGAGATGGACTTTGGATTTGTTTCTGTAGATGCTGGTTGTTTACAGGAAGAAAGGTAAGATTAGCAAGTACACATTTAGGTGTGGGGGTGTACTCATCTGACTAACTCTACACAATAGAAATTCTCATGTCCTTGTCTAATTATCTAACATGTATGTGGTTTCATTAGCAAAATCATAAACAGTGTTTTGTTGTTGTTGATCAAATGATTTATCAAAAAACTTGTGGAATTTACTTCTCTCTTTGCTTTGTTTTTGTGTGTCTTTCCAGGCAAATGGAGAAGTCACAAGATCCTGGCGTCCACCAAGCCAATGAACCAACAACACCTCAGAAAAGACCTGCAGATGGGGCTGCCGCTCTGGAAGTATGTTAAAGCTGCAGCACATATATATTAATGATTGATCAAGTATAATAATGCACAATGTACAAGATGTTGCTTGGAGTGAAGAATTATCACCAACTCTGCAGTTCTTCTAATCTTTAAGGAGATTGTTAGCCTCTTCGCCCTCATTGTTTTGGTTTTATTACCTGCAAACTCCATTATCATCAACCTAATTTCCAGCAGCAGCAATTGGCCATTTTCAAAAAGCCTTGAATTACCCACTGTCTACCTGCCCATAACCAAACAACAGACAGACACTGAATAACTAGGCTTGCTATGGTAGTCGGTGTTACCGGTGTTACATGGTGTTTGGGCATACACAGATTAAATAACTTGCTCCCCAGTCTTTTTGCTTTTTAAAAACAAACAAACTAATAAAACCCATTTAAAAACCTGTAATTTGTAAAGCGTGTTACCAATACTAGTCCAATGCTACTGCAGCTCCAAATCAATGCCAATATTTCTCTGTGTCTGCTGGATCTTTTAATTGTCAATAATGCTATATATTTCTTATGTCATTGCTCTTCCGTTATTTTTCTGCCACCAAAATGGCAAACAAGCCATTTAATAATGGTCTTTATTCAGTCACAAGCTCTAACTTGATAGTTCAAGGACTATATGATCTTAAATGTAATTAATATTACAATTATTCCCAAATATTGTCATTTTGTGTGTTCCAGAGCTTTTCGCCCAGTCCCAGTTTAGTAACATCCAGTCAGTCTCTCCTGGACTGGTGTAAGGAAGTAACACAGGGTCACAAGGGAATGAAGATCACCAACTTCAGCACCTCCTGGAGGAACGGCCTTGCTTTTTGTGCCATCTTACATCACTTCCAACCAGAAAAGATGTAAGAAACATTTAAAACATAGTTGGTCTACAGATAAAAAAGTAATGCATACACTGTTTTATGTTTTTTTTGTCTTTTGTCTTCTTGTAGTAATTATGAAATGCTGGACCCCTATGACATCAAGCACAACAACAAAAAGGTGATTGGCTATCTTTTGATTTAATTTACCAACATAAACTTATCATTACTTTATCATGTGTTAATTGATCATTTATAATCTGATCTATTTTCCTACAAATTGCAGGCCTTTGATGGCTTTGCCGAACTTGGCATTTCCAGGCTGATGGAGCCTTCGGACATGGTCATGCTAGCAGTGCCTGACCGCCTCATTGTCATGACCTACCTCAATCAGGTCCGCACCCATTTCACGGGCCAGCAGCTCAGTGTGCTTCACATAGAAAGGGATGGCAGCGAGTCCAGCTATGCAGTAGCAGGGGACAGGGATAGTCAAGAGGACCCTGAGGCAACTGCTCGCTACTGCGCCCAGAGGCTCCAGGAGGAGGGTATAAGTCTAGATACTAATGGGACTGCAGGCACAACAGCGTCGGACAGTAACCCCAGGGATGTCCTTCCCCCTCCCAGAACCAAACGGTTGCAGGTTGCTGGAGCAGGCGGTTCTCAATTACCAGTGGCACCCCCAAGGACTCACTTCCTGTCCAAGACCGGTTTCTCTCATGTCAAAGACGCTGATCTGGTCAAGAAGCGTAGGTCTCAGCGAAGGAGTGGGTCAATAGAAGAAGGAGACATATCAGTGGTATGATATTAAATTTATTATTAAATTATCCCTTTTATTCTTATTAAATTTTTCTCTTTTATTTATCTGATATGAGGAACTCTTTTTGTCTGCAGGTTGTTGAAGGGCAAGAAGACAGTATAATTACCCGGAGGAAGTCAGACACTGGTTAGTCCTTCTCAAGAACGGATATCATATATCTGTTATAATATATATATTAACATAGCCATATTTTTTTTAAACATCCTTTTGTGTTGACTTTATTTGGACATGGTGATTTGGAATGTTTAGCATTGATTCATTCATACAAGTGGTATAGTTCATTTGCGTTTGTCTCACAGAGAGAACAGAGGCTGTGGTTGAGGAGGGAAGACCAGAAGGCCAGGTCAGTAACAATTTGTTTCGTTGTCTGGTTGAATATCTAGATCTGAAACCTAACTGGCTGTAGGTAATTGCGTTTGTTTGTGTGTGTGTCAATGTATCCAGGACCCCAGCCAGTACGTGCTGAGTCAGATCGAAGCCCTGGAAGCGGAACAAAATCATATTGATAACAGAGCAGGTGTGGTGGAGAGGAAACTCAGACAGCTACTGGAAACAGGCAAGACAATCTTAATTATGTACTGCTACATATTCGTGCACAATAAATAAAAACATATACATAAATATATTTAAACAACAAATAAATGATCGATTTTAGTGTTAGCAGTTCTAATCTTATTCATTATTCTCTGTGAATTATCACAATTTAGAAAAGTAAGAGAAGGACTATTACAGATGGGTTATTGTAATGTGATTTTCTCCTGCAGGCAGTGACAAGGTGGAGGAGGAGAGGTTGATTCAGGAATGGTTTACGCTGGTCAACAAGAAGAATGCTTTAATCAGAAGACAGGACCATCTGCAGCTTCTGTAAGACATCCACGACACACACTGCTGGAAACAGGCACATAAACTATAGAATTTACAGTAAAATATTTACAATTGACAAAACAATCTCACCACAAGGTCCATTTAGTAGCAGTTCTGGAGCTTTTCATCATTACAGAGGGAGTTGTGCAGTTGTCATCGAATTGTAGAAATTGTTAAATGTGTTCCATCATCCATTTAGGCTTAAAATAAACTTTAAACTTGAGGCCTACATTGGCAGAAAGCCCTTAAATTGCTCAGATAAAAATTGGAATTCGAACATCTACACTCCATCTGAGGAACATCTAGACAAGCTACTGTGTGGACCACGAGTTTCGAAGATCAAAAATTATTTTCAAAACTCAATATTTACAATGTTTTAGATAGCTGAGCTACGTAAGATTTGTATGTAAAATCTCTTTGTCATTGTGCAGGATTTCTTATTTCTGTTATGCAAACTGTCACAATTAAACAAAGAAAGTATAGGTAATAGTCCATTCTTGACTTTTGGTGCAGTAATATGGCAAAATAATTACTCAAAGTGCAAAAGCTGTCTGTTTATGTTTAAAACTATAAAGCAACTCTCCTCCATGGGCACGTACGTCACACATGTCACACATGTCACACATGTCACACATGTCACACATGTTGTAAGGCATCTTTTGTGATTGACAGGCTGGAGGAACAAGACTTGGAAAGAAAATTTGAGCTGTTAAACAAAGAGCTGAGGGACATGATGGCGATTGAAGGTACGACTTTATTGCTAACCGTACATCGCTTCAACAACAACACTCCAGAACACAGTCCATGACACGCCGACACCAAACACTGTGGTTGATGCTCATACTGTGGGGTTGTGCTCCTCGTGACCTTCTGTCTCATTGCATGGAATTAAAGCAGAAAGTGTCAAGATGTTCTTGTAATTCTGTGTATGCCTTTAAAATATGTGTGTGACTGCAGCTCTGTGGGTTGTGTTTTTTTTACAGCATCCTAAATGACATATAACTTCTCCTATTAACAACGGATAGGGGTGAAAGGCAGCTTTCTGGGGATAGGAGATTAGAGCTTCTCAGCTTTGTTCCGAAAAATAAATTTCTACAGAGATATACAATGGCTTTTAAATTAGGGAACTGAAAATTGACAACGAGTGGTAAATGACGTGATTTCAAGCTGGATATAGCCAAAGTTCACTGTAAAGGGTTATTTTAGACCTTTCAAATATGCAGAGCATGAGCAGAGCGATGTGCATGCACTTCCTCCTAGGCGTGTACGAGATAAACAAAACGGGTTCCCTTGCGCTACTAGAACTTCACAAGGAACCTTTAACTTTATTTTTAAGACCCTACCTACAAAGGTTTTCAGGGGACCTCAGGTGTTAACTAAAGGGGCCAGAGACTTCCTGACACCCCCTGTATTTTGCACACTGATGAATGGTTTAGATGTGTTGACTGAATGTAAAGGTAGTTTTTTGTCAATGTTTGGTGTTTATACGGAAGCCCTCAGAGGTGAGAGCAAAACATTCTGGTGAGTCTAAATCTCCTTTGTTCATAACTTAAGAACCCAGGTTAAATAAAAACTTTTGCTGATATAATTTTTCTAAATCGAAAGCAGGTGGAAAAAATCTGTATGTTGTTGTAATACTCATTTCGACCACAAGAGGCTGAAGTGCATCTCTACCCCATGTTCTAAATAGGACTAAAAGCATTCATGTTTTCTTCCGGGTGAATTTTAGGGTTTCCGTATGACAATACAATTATTTCCCCACAAAGATGGATAAGTAATCACAATACATAGTTGTGATGTCAGTAATGTAACATAATTGTGAATTTTTTGTGAAACAAAATTACTGCACAGCCCTAAGTTCTGATGTTGTCTGTCAAGTTTGCCATCTTTCTTGGCTGTGGTCATCCTTCTCTCATCCTTTTCCAAAGAGTTCTCCCCCTCCTCACTATCTCTTGTTCGTGTGTGTGTGTGTGTGTGTGTGTGTGTGTGTGTGTGTGTGTGTGTGTGTGTGTGTGTGTGTGTGTGTGTGTGTATAGAGTGGCAGAAGAGTCAGGCCCATAAACACAGAGAGCAGCTGCTGCTTCAGGAGCTGGTGTCACTGGTCAACCAGAGAGACGAACTGGTCCACGATATCGACGCCAAAGAGAGAGGGTGAGACACTCACTGTGCTGTGAGAAGGGGTTAATAAAGTCTAAGTCTCTTTCTTTTACTGGCACTGCTCCGTCACACATGTGTGAGCTGGACGGACGCCTGAAACGCATCATGTGTAGACAGCCTGTGACTCTCCTCCTCTCCCCCTTGTCTTCAGAGCTCTGGAGGAGGACGAGCGCCTGGAGCGAGGCCTGGAGCAGCGGAGGAGGAAGTATGCCAAACAGCAGAAAGAAAAGTGCGTGATGCAATGATTTTATCATCCTCCAGCCACAAAACGCTGGCTCACCTATCTGAAAGAAAGTGGGCGAAGACAAAACCAAGAACGGGACGATCATGTTCGGTCCTCTTTTACCTGCTGCCAGACTAATTGGTGTGGCTTTAAGTCGGCAGTAAGAGGACAATTAGACACAGCTGACCCAAGGAGGGTACTTCTGAAGCAATTTGAGCTGGATGTATTTCCAATGGAGACTCAGATGGCTGTGAGAAATGTCAGCTATGTTTAGGTTCTGAATCAACTTTTATTTTGGTTTGTTTCCCTTTTTAAGTGTCTTAAAATGTGGCGCTAGGCTCCATTTTATGACCAAATATTAAGGTAATTGAAGAGGGCAGTAGTGTAATTTCCCCAAATTCAATGTCCGTTTACCAAACCCTACAGGATGTTCAGCACCCTCTGAGCTGAGGAGGCATCAGAGCCTCAGAGAGATCTGCTTGTACGTTTGGACCGTTTGCTTTGCATTTTCTGTGCTATGTGTTTGATCGAAAGTGTGTATGCGACTGGAAATGTTGGATACAGATATAAGCTGCCAAAAGCAGGAGGGAGTAGGTTTGACCAGTGTTTGTTTGTTAAGGCCGACAGTAATGCTGACATGTTGGGATTGGAGCTGCTGATAACCAAAATCTAGTGCCAGTACATAAAAAAAAATGACAAGGATTCAGTGTTTCCTGGTGACTGTAACTCATGACAGGTTGAAAAAGCCTCAAAATACCATAATAAATAGCATAAGTACTCCAAATGGAACGTTAAAACACACTTTGCCTTCTAAAACCATCCATATAAATATTTCGGATCCATCACACCTATCAACGGGAAGACGTCTTTCCATAATCGTTATATGACCAATATGTCAGTTTTCTGATCCGTGTAAGGTTTGGTTAAAGGGACAGTTTACCCTGAAATTAAAAATATATCTTTTTCCTCTTACCTGTAGTCATATTTATCGATCTAGATTGTTTTCGTGTGATTTACAGAGTGTTGGAGATATTGGCCGTAGCGATGTAGGCCTTCTCTCCAACATAATGGAGCTAGATGGCACTTGAGCTTGTGGTGCTCAAATGTAAAAAAAAACTACATTACAAAAACTCAACAGCAATGTCTCGTTCCAGAAATCATGGCCGGGTTACTCAAGAAAATCCACAGACGTTGTAGTTAGCGGTTTAATGTAGGAACTATTTTCTTAACCGTATCACTGCTCAGAAGGAGGCATTCATCTGCTCATGGACGAGAGGCTTGAGGTCACCTAAACTAGCTAACGTTACAGCTCTACTGAGGAGGACGCCATTTAAGTTTACATCTCGCAATGTGGCAAGCGCAAGCCTGTACTGTCCCTTTAAGTTTAGCCTTAAAAAACGGCAGGATTAGGGTTAAGGGTGAGGGTTGTTGTTTGGGAAAAAAAGGATTTAAGGTTATGGAATGATTGTGGTCATGTTTAAATGTTGACAACGTACAACAAACGTATGTACAACAACAAGTATCGAGGAAACTACATTTTTTGAACATCCACTTAGTCACCACAGTTGCCTTATTGAAGGATGTGCCACATTATAAATGACTGTAAAAAAAAACAGCCTGCCTAAAATTTAGTGAAGATTGCAATTCCATTGGAACTGAATTTTGGTCATATACTGCCCTTACGTTTGGATATTTTTTATTGTTACAGTAGCTATTTGGAAATTGAATTCTAATGTAGTCGGATTTTAGTGTTAGAGATGTTTAAATGTTTACATCCTATTGTTTAATGGGATACATTTGCAAATGGATTGCAAGGGCAAGGAAAGCAGCCATAGAACAGATCAGAGTCTTCTAAATAACTTATTGGATTAATTTAAAGTTTTACTATTTATTCAAGACATATCAAGTGTAAATTGCTATGTATTTTAACCAAAACGTATAGCCCTCATTATTGTAGCATCTGACTTCCATGTGTGTAGAGAATGTTCATACAATAAATTAGCATGTATTTTCTCTGTAAACTGATACAGAGACATTCATATTCATGACAGTGACATAGGAATATTTCTATTAGATTTGCACACTTAGGATTTTTATTTTGCCACTTCTTAGAAAAATGTTCTAATAATAAGATTTTTAAACACATTCAATGACCCCTGCCATTTAATTTCCTATTCAAGGAAAAACTAAAAATACTTTTACATTACGTAAATGTTTTCTTTGGAATTTGAAGATGTGACTGTTTCCTCAAAATAAAGCAAAATCTCTGTTTGCACAATATTTGCTTAAAGCGAATTAGCGCTTCAATCTCTTCCTAGAATTAAAGGATACTTCCTTATGTTTTTAACTCAAGTACAAGGATTGTTCTATAACAGTGATATTTCTGGGCCAGAGAGGTTTTCTTTTATGTTTAAAAGTTTGCAGTTCTCTTGTTGCCATAATTGCTGGTTGTAGCAGCTCTGACCTCCACTTGTGTGAATAAGTTACAACCTGTCAAAAGAATTGCTGTTTTTATTTGTGGTTTTTATGTTACATTTGCACTATTTGTAAAGTTTGGAAAATACAAAAGATTTGAATGCCTTAGCACATCTCGTGCAGGTTTATTTAATAATGTAAAGTAATTAAATATATTGCATTATATCGGTATCATGAATCCATAAAGCATTTGTTCAGAATGGGTTTTTGAGGTCTGATTTTGGTGTCTTTAAGCTGCACTATTTTGTAGTTTTTTTTAAAAGGTTCTCTATTCAGAGCATATCTATGATTGAAGTATTGCCTCCACACAGCTCCACGCACAGCTCCACACTGCTGAGCCGGCAGCTAGCAACTAACAGAGCTAACGTTTGGGCGGGCTTTGGTTGCATGCAGTCCGTGTGGAGAGCAAAAGATGCGGAACGCATTGGCCGAAATGCAATCTCACAACCCATCGGCTATCGTCTGAAGACAGCTTTTTATTAGCTAAATAATAAACTGTTAACTGAGTATGAACTGGCTACTTGTGAAACAATCCGGTTGTAGACATCTTCTCTCAACTCCAACTCCATTCTTGTGTCTCAAGTTGCTGATCGGACTGTAAACAATGCACGGATAAAGAAGTCTTTGCCCAGATATCAGTAATTCATTATCCGGGTATCGGCTGGTTAAACATGAACTCCCGGAATATTGGCCGTTGTCCTCAGAGGCTAAATCATCGTCAAAACGATAGCCTCTAGGTTCTGAGAGGCATTAGCATTTATTTGGAGTTAGGTTTTCTGGCCACCCAAGTCCAATATTCATTCTCCTTTGAATCTCTTTCTACAATAATTGTTCTTTAGCTGCTAAATGTTTCGCTTTTCTTACCGGCTAGCTGCTAACCTTTTCTCAAAGTATTGTCTGGCTGAGCTGCTTTTTTCTTCTGAGTACAGCTTCCTGCAAAACCAAAACAATAAGCTGAAAGAGACTAAAGAGCTCTATAGAGCTAACGGTCATGTAATTCGCTGTTAAAAAGAAAATCACTGATGCGGCTTTGAAGTAGGTCAACCCCTCAAAAAATGTTTGTATGTATTAGAAATATTTAGTTTTAGTTTTGTAATGAAAACATACCTGTTTCTCTTTCCATTTTATGATATGATGAAACACTTTAAGAGTTAAGGGCTGTGAGTGTGTCATCAGTGACAAGACGAAGACATGTGAGGAAAATCACTGATAGCCGTGGGTTGAAGTGAACACAGCTGCAAACATAGTCAGAACAAAAAACACGCCGAGAAAGTTGAACTTCACTTTACACTGGCAACAAACACTGGTCTAATATTGACTCCATAACAACATGACAACATTGATGATGAAAATGGAGATATTTGTTTAAGCAAAGTTCTTATCAATATCAAATCATTTTATTTTACAATTAAATTCACTTAATTCATATTTCAGTAGTTTACCCTTGTGTACTTTGACCATTTTAGAAAATGAAGGTCTTTTTAGTTTAATTGTGGGTGAACAAAACCCAAAAAGGATAACAAAAAGCAATAATTCCTAAATGTCAGCATTTCTAAAGAGAGAAATAATGGAAAGAGGAAGTGAGAAAGTGTTGCAATACTGGACCAAAATGATTTTATTTTTAGGCAGAAAAAAATATCTATGGAAGACTAGATCACTTTGAATTGGTTGCTCCGACTAGAACTACATTGAATTAAATCACTATCATTATTTTGAATGTCTTAAAACATTAAACCTAGTTTTAAATTAAGCCAGAATAATTCTAAACCTATTTTTGAGTTGACTCCCTTCTTAAACCTGATTAAATGCCAGCCCTGTTGTGAGCAAAAAGTGGCTGCATTTGGAAGAAAGAATATGTATTTTTTTGTGTTCTGGTGTATGTTATCTTATTGTATTCTCAAAAGCAGCAGTATAAACAGAAGCACATAAATAAAGGAAGTCTTGGAGGCGTCTTTTCTAGAGGAGGTTGTCTCATTTCAGCAATTTAATTACGACATTCCTCTGAGCCAAATCATTATTAGATGTAAGGACATTTTAATGACCCCCTGAGGAGCGGACGGACAGTAGTGGATTATAATATACATTTCTAATGAGCTGAAAACATGGCTTGTAACACTATACTGTGGTGTGTCTGGCCATCTTTAATCGTATTGTGGATCTGGATGTGGGAAGCCGGCTGTGACATACAGTATCAAGCAGAGGAGGGTGAGTGTTCAAGTGTTTTACATTCAGGATGGAAGAATGTTGCCATTCCAATTAATATATAAGACTTTAATATCCTCATGTGATGGTATTATCGTATATTTGAACTCTGAAACACATTCCAGTGGTGGTCAGGAAGGGGATCATCCTTCAACAGTTTACTATGGACAGTTACTGCATAAATGAATAGGATTAAAAATCCACTCAGACAAAGTAATGTTTTGATATTTTTTATTTCCACTGTCTTTTTCAAATATAATATATTGTATATTATATTAAGAGCGGGATTTTATTTTGTGAAAAAAGGCAGTGGTAGAAGAAGTATTCAAATTTTGAAAGAAATTAGTAATAACAGTGTAAAAAGTAAAATTACAAGCAAAAGTTATGCTTTCAAAATGATTGAAATGACATTACCAGCAAAGTTTTATAATTTGAAAAGTAAAAACTTTGTTGGATTATTAATATTGATTAATCACTGTTTAAGCAGCCATTTAATGTTGTAGCTGTATATACAATTTTACCTACTTTATACTGTAGAGTAGTTTACCCTATAACATTGCATCATAATCTGTAAACCTACGGCTAAAATGTACAATATTTCCCTCAAGTGAATCTGTAAAATGTACTTGGTTTAATTTCTAATCTACTATTTGTGGTTCAACCCCAGTGAACATCATGTTTACAGTGTTGTACCATGGATTAAGTATGGATAAAGTCATATTTTAAACTCATATAAATCAATTGCTATAAATGTAAGATACTTTACAAGCATCTGTTTAATTTAATTTATTTTTTATTTTACAAAATACCATCAAAAGTTTAGAAGTGATGCAACATTATAACAAAATCTGAATAATTTCTATTAAATGCTTCAATATTTACTTTACCCATCGACGAATAGGTTGACATAAGACATTTTTGTATTTTTTCAACCTATTTTTTTCACAGTATATTCAACTCTATTCCGTCTCTTAACTGTTACGACCCAAACTCCTTTCTAATTCACTGAACTCTTCAAAAAACAGTGTTATATCTAGAAAGAGGAAGCGACGTCGGACACTACTCTGATGAAGACAAGCTGAAAACCTTTGGACTTATAATACTAGCCTAATACTGAATGATACAATGTGATGCCAAGTAGTGTTTTAGCTCTAATTTATAGGTGTACAATTTTCTATACTGCTGAAAATTAGCTGCTGTTTTTCATATGACGTCCAGCATGATTCAACAGAGTAACAATGTTAACTTTCACTTCCTGTATAGTGGAGATTTTCCATTCTGATAAACAGACCAGACTGGGATGGTATTCTGAACCACTGGTGGAGGTAAGTCGGGTTGCTAAGTGACACATTTTTATTTCATTATAAGGCTTGTATCACGGGCAGTAAACTCAATTTAATTCATCATTGAATAATGACATTTCAACAGTTTGACTTAATTGTTAATTGCTAACGTGTTATTGTATTTACTCTATAGTATGGTCAATGTAACTGCGTAACCAAGTATGGTATGGAAGCTTATGTGTTATGTCAAATGTATTATATGAATCATATACATTTTGGAATTATTTTTCTTAAGAGACCAAGATGTCACTTAACAAAAACTCACAGTAAATAAATAATCAGTCTTCCAGTTTGAATAACATGGACAGCATGATATTCTGATTATTATTATTATTATTATTATTATTATTATTATTATTATTATTATTATTATTATTATTATTATTATTATTATTATTATTATTATTATTATTATTATGTATACCTTATTATTTATTTACCCTGGTATTCCCCTGGTTGTTGAGCCTGTTCTACTCTGCAGCTTTTCACTGATGTTCTCTTGCATCTTCCCCATCATCCCAGTGGAGTGAAATTAAGCTCAATGTGGATACGCCGAGTAAACGGCCTGTGCTCCAAGCTTGTGCAAGAAGCATAACAAGAACTATTTTAAGCCAGTGGATGGAGCGGAAAGATGCCCACCAGCTACTGATGGATATTTCATTTGCCGAAGAAGAGGAGACATCTGGACAGCTCAGATCACTACAAGTTCACCTTTTGGACTCAGACACGCCAATGACAAGATTTCAAAATGGTCGGCCAGCTCAGGACCTTCGTACCTCCAATCCATTCCACACTGCAGTCCTACACTCCCAGATATCCAGCTACCTGGACCGCAGACTGGCTCTGAGCTTGGGCTCTGTCAGCCACAGAGGCTTCCAGCTAGCCTTCTCCTACTCAGGAAGGTGTGTGCTGATAACATCCATCAGACTGTACTACAGGAGGTGCCCTGACACTGAGGCACAGCTGGTCTCGTTCAAGGGGACAGGGGCCATGTCGGGTCGCCAGATGGGTTCCTGTGTGAAGGGAGCTGTGGAGGTTTTTCCACCTGTTAGAGAGTGTAATGTGGATGGAGTATGGGGTCCAATGCAGGGGGGGTGTACCTGTGAACCCGGGCATCAAGTCATGGATGACACCTGTCAAGGTATGGAGATTTACGTTTTATTCAAATACCTGAAATGTGACCACAATATAATTTAACCTGACTGATGACTCATGTGGTGGTATAAGAAACGTTTTAAGGGAGTCCTAAAACATTAGGATTCATCCTCTGGGGACCATGAATATGTCCAGATAATGTCATGGCGGTCTGGTTTTTAGATGGTTACATTTACATCTGGACCAAAGTGTTACACAAAACAATTGAGCAACTTTTCCAGACATACAGTAAAACTGAACAATTACCCTATGAAAGCGCTGTATGTTACAACCAAGAAAACATTAACCACATTTGGAAAAAAATCTTTTATAAACAATATAAGGTAGGAAAGACACAATCACTATTTCTATATCTATTTCACTAGCATGTAGGATGGACTACTACAAACCAGCCAATGAGAGTGGAGAATGCCGGCGGTGCCCACCGAATAGCAGGACACATGGGGAGGGATCAGAGAGGTGCGACTGTCTACAGGGTTTCAGCCGCCTGCCAACTGACCTGGATGACCTCGGCTGCACCAGTAAGACACACTCAGTGGGTTTATTGGAAATGAACAGCTGTCATTCTAATACAAAACTAGTGTCTAGTGTCATCCATTCCTGCTATCATGGATATGATACAATTCATTTTTGAATGTATTGTACAATTGATTAATGACACCGGCTGTCTACGTTCTACTGTATACCTTCATCTAATGTGATTCTAAGGACACGTCTTTTGTAGATTTTGCAAGCTCTACATTTTTTTTGCTTCCCCTGTCTTGTCCTCCACAGAGCCACCCTCTCCCCCTTTGAATCCAACATCCCGCCATCATAATGACTCCGTGCAGATAATGACGTGGGATCCTCCTCATGACTGGGGAGGCAGAAAGGAGATAAAGTATTGCATCAAGTGTGAGAAGGAAGCGAGTTCTGGCCATCAGTGGGAAGCATGTGGGGATGATGTGGTTTTCCTGCCAGACTCAACATGGCTGACCAACACATCAATCATCATCACAGAACTGAATCCACAGCGCAACTACAGACTCTCAGTGCAAGCCTGGAATGATATATCCACCCTGCAGCAGGCGCTGCATACATCCACTGCTACAATTTTTCTGCAAAGATGTACGTTGTCAACACATCAGATAGTCCAGAAAAAGTGAACAATATATGTCCTCAACATGGAAGAGACAGTGTGGTGGGAAATAAACTGTGTGACGGTTCAATTCTAGTTTCAGTTCCCTAGCTATTAACTTTGTTTTCTACTCTGAATTAGTTGGCTTTGCTTATTTAAAGCAGGACTATGTAACGAAACATATTCTTCCTCTTACGAAAGAAAAATTGTAGTCATACGCAGTAAAACACACTCTTGCTTAATACACTCAGAGGATTCATTGCTGCAGCCTTAATTGCTCCCGTAAGACCAGTAGCCTTCTGGTTGCTAATGTTAGCTAATGTTAGCAAACTTCAGATAGATATTGCTGTGTGATTGATAACACTGAGTCAGTTCATGGACTATATGACTCTTTAAAACACCACTGGGTACTAGATCACAGTCAGAAATTGCATCTTTGAAGTAACTAGAATGTCAAAAGTGCTGTTTATTTCTGAGCCACAGGAAACACTTCTGTTTTCTTACAGCGAAGGTTCCTGTGGCGATCACTGAGACCCCGGGCTTAAACATCTCCAAGCACGGAATAGTACCAACTCTTCAGCCCCAGAGTCGCTTCTCCATATGGCTGACAATTGGTCTCTTGTTTTTTTTCCTGCTTGCTCATGGCTTTAATCCCCATTGTCGTGTGTGTCCTGCGCAGAAACTACACTAAACTCAGGTAATGGGGATTTCCACTTCTGTTTCTTTGGCCTACTGCTTTAAAGTTACTGTTAGTGAATGTGTACGGTCATTGCTGAACTGAGATGTTGAGAGTGTTAGATGGGACAATGATCAAAATAACTGCAGAACATACGGTATCCTGATAAAATTACAATGTTTTATTATATAGACAAGTTTCTAAGCACCATAGTTTTTGTAGTATTAGTTTGTAGTTGTATCACAAAGGGATGGGTGGGAATGTTAGAAAATGCTGTATTGAAAGTTGCTACATTACTAAATGTTCATACATATATATATATATAGATATATATATATATATATATAGATATATATATATCTATATAAAGTACTTTTTAGTTTTTAGTTTTCTATCTCCCTGCTGTGCATATAGTTGTAACAGGAAACCGGACCAAAGTTTGTTTTTGCAATAACTGTCAGTGTGCACAAGGGGGAGCTCGACTAAGCATTCTGGGAAAATCATGGGGGAAGGTGAAGAAAACAATGTTTTGCTGGAAGGGACACAAGGAAAACAAATTTCTGGCTTTGGTCGACTATGGGGTGGTATATATATATATATATATAAAGATATTGTGGCAGACAGCAATGCAAGTTGCTACCTAATTTAAGCAATATTGTTTAAATATTTCGATCTTATTCTAGTAACTAACAAGACAATAATGCATATATCAACATAATTTTACTACCATATTTTTTATATAAACTACTAGATGCTTTAGGGACATCAGATAAGAAATGTAGTTATGATACCAGTTTTTTCTTGCCCAGGAACATTTTTTTTCAATGACTGTAAACAACCCCCCCTACACAGTTTAAACATAATGTGATGATGACTAAACTTGGAAGACAAATTGACTAATAATTAAGTGGAAGTTATGATGTTCCTACAGGTCTGACCAGGATGTGGAGCTTTTGCCGATGAACACTGAATTTTCCTACAGACGTGCACAGGAAGTGGAGGTTGCACCCCAGCCGGCCAACAGTAAGACTCATATTCCATTTTTTTTTTTTGATACTTGAAAGGTATTACACAACACTTCTGACACAAATCTAATCCCATACAAATCCCATTTCATTAACATCCACATACATTAGCCCTGCACATTAGCATTGGCAAAGACCTAAGCAATGGCCTCCATCGCCTATGTTTGTCTTTTTTTAAATTTGGATATACATAGTATTCACATGGTACATTGACAATTGTACAGAATTCCTTCCATTTTGTTTATTTTATATAGAATTAATGCAATGAGTGGAGTTGACTGTTTGTGATTCACTGAATTATTATATTGTAAAACATCTTCAACATCTGTAGACTTATTCATACATATGTGGATATTTATTATTTATTAAAGGTTGCTGATAATGTCTGTTTTGATTTCAGAGTGCGGGTACCTTTTTGATTTATTACATTTGAAAAGCAAATCCTTTGATTTCCTTTTTGTTTCAGCGGTGGAGGGTGTTGTCCAGTTGTTGGAGGGGCTCAGCGGCAGGCTGCTGGAGAGTCTTAAGGAGGTTCTGGTAGAGAGAAACACGCTCACCCTGGGCAAGGAGTTTGGCAAAGGTCAGTACATGCTTCCTCATTAACAATGACCTAGCAAACTCTCAATGGGGTGAACAATACTGTAGATGTCTTGAACCCAGAGAGCAGAGTTCACGTCCGATCACAATCTAGCAGTGAATCGTTTCCTTTAATGAGAATTATTACACTCCATGTAGTGGACTACAATACTGTATCCCACAATAAAAGTGACATTGCTAACCAAATCAGCTGTCACTATGCATGACCACCAGAATGACTAAATAGTCAATTTATTGGCAACTGAAAAGAGCCTTCTTCTGTATACACAGAATCATTATAATTAGAAATGTTTGAATAATGAATGAGGGAATCATTTCCATACAGCCCTAGACTATCCACCAAAATCTACATTTGAATCAATCACAGTTGAGAAATAGGCCATAAAGATGCAGACTCATTGTTTACTGTATCTAGTTTGAATGTTTCATGAGGTTTAAGAGTTCAGTTTGGCTCAAATGATTCCCAGTAGCAACAATCTACAGCTACATGCTGGTGCCATTGTTAGACTGTTCACAGCAGTGCTTTAAGATACACGCCAACATGCTCGCATCGACAATGTGAGTGTTAGCGTGCTAACATTTGACAAGATGATGGCCCTGCATTTAAATAAAAAGGGGGATCACCAAAGTTATTAAAAATGTATCCTGGAAGGAACATCTACCAAGTCCAATCCATCAAATAGTGATTAAAACATTCCACTCTAAAAACACAAATGTCAACCTCATGGTGGTGCTAGAGGAAAAGTTAGTAGATCACCAAAGTCGTAAGGATCTGGGAACTCTAAATGTCTGTACCAAATTTTATCCCAATCCATCTTGTCGATATAGAAATATTTCAATGAATGACTAAAAACGTTGACCTGCTGGTTGCACTACAAGGAAAGTCAGGGGTATTTGGGATACATTACATTACACGCTGCTAGCGAGGCTAGAACCAGGTGCATACATCTTACTTACTTACTTTTTATGATATGACAATAAAACTCATGAGTCTGCAGTATGACCAAACCTCTATACAAGATAATTGATTCATAAAATCAGCAGCAAGACTCCAGTACATCAATCAAATTACTTCAAACAGAGCTTAGTTGAAAAATCCTGGTATCCACTATTTAAACATATTTCAGGCGAAGTGAGGTATACAATTCAGTCCTTCTTTCCTGTTCTACAGGAGAGTTTGGCTCAGTCTATGAAGGGGTCTTTACACCAGACGAAGGTGTAAACATCAAGGTGGCTGTGAAGACCATGAGAGGTGTGTACTGAAATCCAAACCTTTATCAGAACTCTACTCTGCTTCTTCTTATCATTGATTTTTTTTTTTTATCTTTCATATCTAGTTGGAATCCACAGCCAGGAAGATTTACATGACTTTTTGAGAGAGGCAGAGATCATGAAGAACTTTGATCATGAAAATGTGGTCCGTCTACTCGGTAAGATTTACTACCCAATTCAATACTTGGATGCTGAACTGTCCGGTGTTTTCTATTGGACTGTATTAACATGTTCCTCAAGAAATATGTAGGACACATCAACTGTGTCCTTCTCTGTCTTCAGTATCTACTACTATCGTACTACTACACCACTAGACTATCATCACCCGTGATTTTGGACTTCTACCCCTTTGCCTGATCCCTAACTAATAAGTTGACCTTCTCTTACTAGCCTGTCTGTTTCAGACCACGAGTAAAACTAAACTTTTAACCTTACCTCGTCTCTGAGTCCTGCTTTTGGGTCCAAACGTGGCTATACTGAGCAGTTAATCAATAGCACATTTGATTAGCCATTTGGACATTTTACACAATAGGTTACCATTTTGGTAAAACTGCTTCACTTGCAATTCAGGTCGACAGTTATGCACGGGTCAAGACCTCATATAAAGACTCCTAAAACCTAAACCAAATTATATAGAATGCACAAACATTTAAAAGCTGGGAACTTCTTTGCCTTTTAAGAAAAATGTGTCTTTGGGGAAACTACAGTAAATCTTACAAAGTTTGTTTGCTTTTAGAAGTAATGTAAAGGTTAATTATTGTACCAACAGACTCCGTGTTTTTCTCTCCTCTACTGCAGCAGCGACCTTGTGTAAAAGATGTGTGTGTGTTTGTCCTGCAGGGGTTACTTTACAAAGAGAGCAGGACTCTCCTCTGCCTGTCCCTCTGGTCATCCTGCCTTACATGAAACATGGAGACATGCGCCGCTTCCTCATTGCAACACGATATGGTGATATTCCTATGGTGAGAGGCAGTCAGCTCATGCATGTACATAAACGGGGGTAACTGCAGCATCAGCATATGCTGACATAGACAATGTTGTTTTTGCAGATTTGGCCATCCTTTCTATCGGTTATTACAACATTGTAATCAAGTAAATGCTAAAGAAACCTTTCGGGAAAGCAAGAAACACAAATGGTCAGACGCTGGTTCATAGCACACACTAATGGGAAAGTTCTAAGACTAGCAAAAGAGTTTAATTCAGGATGGCTAGTCTGAGTTCAGTTATATTACTATCAAACTTTTTTAAAGACATCGTGCTGACTATTTCTTTCCACTGTCTTGTGAAGCTCTGTCTGGGTTTCATATGCAAATCATGGTTTACCATTATCTGTCAGTAAGTAAAAAAACAAAAAACATTCCTGTAATGTTTATTTTGTCAATGGAAACATGATTAACTGTATTACAATTAAAACGCATTTAAACCAAAAAAAACTATATGGACGACCGACAAATGGACACTTGACCTAAAGTAAAGTAAGTAAGTAAATTATATTTTAGTATATAACAAGATTGTGACAGCTCTATTTTCAGAATGCTTAATTGACATAAACATGTGACTTTCATGGTTACATCTGCACATTTGTGTGCGCAGAAATGTTCAAATAAAAACACCCTTCTCTACCCCATCTTCCAGTTTGTGCCCCTTCAGAGTCTCCTGCGCTTCATGATTGACATTGCATCAGGGATGGAATATCTGAGCTCGCAGGGGTTCCTGCACAGAGACCTGGCTGCACGCAACTGCATGTAAGTCCATCAGAGGGAGACATTGAGAGGGGGGAGCTTTAAATGAAGGACTCCTTGTTCATATATGACTAGTTCTCTGTCCTCAGCTATTGGTATTCAACCATGGCTTGTATCTGGGAAGGAAGCTACTTAAAATGTCAATAAAGTAGACTTAAGGCCTCAGAGGAGACGATGTGTCATGAGACAAAATATAAAAAACAGTATGTCAGAACGTCATTTATGTATTTGATCTGACTCCAGAGAGCATTGCCTTACCTGTTCTGAATTTTTTTTTATCCATAGGCTGGGTGATGACCTTAGGGTGTGTGTGGCTGACTTTGGTTTGTCCAAGAAAATCTACAGCAGCAATTATTATCGTCAAAAAGTAGCTGTCCGTGTGCCAATCAAGTGGATGGCCATGGAGAGCCTGTCTGAGTCTGTCTACACCTCCAACAGTGACGTGGTGAGTTCAGTCTTCGTGGACAGTCTCATGATAAACAGCTTTGAAAGTAAAGATTCGACTCTCACCGTGATATTTACTGAACGTCTGACATTGAGTCTGTAAAACTGTGATTTCTGGTACCTGTCCTCCCAGTGGTCATTCGGGGTGACTATGTGGGAGATTGTGTCCCGGGGCAGGACTCCCTATCCTGGAGTGAGCAACCACGAGCTGCTGGAGCTGCTGCTGTCCGGACACAGGCTCAAACCGCCCGAGGACTGTGACCACAAGCTGTGAGTTCCTGTGCTCGTTCAGGGCATTTCTCATGTTCTCTTAATTGATACCGTATATAATGTTATAGTGATAAAAGAAGGCATTAGGTGCATATCAGAAGAAAACATACAGTAAGCCCAAGTATACAGCCGACTGTTAACATGGCAAAGAAAGGTTCCTGAAGGGACTATTTCTTTGACAAAAAGTACTGTAGCGCCATTGAATACCAGCCAATATAACACGATACGTTTTGTGTGTTATCATTACCAGTTGCCAGACCTAATGGGCTGCAACTTATATATTTAACTATATGTTTTAGAGGTGTTTTAATTAGGTATGATCAGTGACTGCAAGATGACATAGTCATAATATTTATACCTGTTTTACTTTTTTTAATGTCTAGATCCAAATATCAAATCAAATATAAACATGTAGGAAGATAATGTGTTCTAATTATCTCATGTATCTTCTCACATAACTGATTATTTAGTTTTTACATAGTTAGACAGATGTTCTGCAAATACTGTACAAACCCTGCAGTTGGGATCCCAAGACATATTCATGGGATATTCAAGACATGCTTGTATATACCTATATAATTCAAAAAATTATATATAATTCTAAAAATTATATATAATATAATTATTATATTAGTGCAATTATATTACACAAAATTATGATTTTTTTCCAGAATGTTTTAGATTTCACTTTGGTTGAACTACTCAATGCACAGATGGAACCTGTAACAATGTGTCCCACCTAAACAATTCCTTGTGTTAAGCCATTTTAATAGGGAATATTCTATTATATCTTCAGTATGTATAGTTATTTATACCTCACCCTACCTTCTCCCTCCCCTTTCTCCACCTCACCCCAAACACAGTTATGAAGTCATGCAGAGCTGCTGGGATAAGGAGCCGAGCCGCAGGCCTGGCTTCGGGGAACTGGGCGAGACACTAAAAGGTCTTCTGTCGGAACTGCCAGTGCTGGAGGCCAGCCAGGAGGCCAGCTACATCAACCACGGCCTGGAGGTTGCTGCTGCTGCTGCTGACTCTCTGGATCCACCCACAGAATCTGAGGGAAGATGGGAAAATGACTACCAGCCTACTCCTGTGGGTGCTGCTGCAGCCAGAGATGGGGATGAGGAAGTAGTGGATGGCTACCTTAAATATATGATTGGCTCAGCAGTTAAGGGGGAAGATAATCAGTAAAAAAAACAGTGATTTTTTAAAGTTACAAAATTGAATTCTGTATCAAAGTGGACCTCTCATGAACTGTGTGTGTGTGTGTGTGTGTGTGTGTGTGTGTGTGTGTGTGTGTGTGTGTGTGTGTGTGTGTGTGTGTGTGTGTGTGTGTGTGTGTGTGTGTGTGTGTGTGTGTGAGGCAGAGATGTTGTTTGTGTGTATAAACTGCTCTGGGACATTAGGGTGGCACAGGCTGCCCTCATCCAATTGACCTCCCTTAATAAATACACTGTAGAAGTTGATATAGATTGAATGACAGAGACCAAAATCCATTTTGTATTTTTGTTTTGTTTTGTAAATCTGTAATATACATCTGTTACTAAAACATATCTGTTTGAACTTGTTTTCACAAGTTTATGAAATAAATGAATAAAGTTCAACAATATATTTTTTAAGTTCGACTTACATAGATTTTATGAGAATTATAGAATGTGATCAAACAAAACACAACACATTTGACATGATGGCACAAATAAGAGTTTAAATATTTATCTGTGATTTTAAATATCGTAGCTCATTGATATTGAGTTGGCATTTGATCATTTTAACAATATTAATTAATCACCCAGCCTGAGCAACTGCATAACATTTTTAAAGATATGTTGCTGTGAAACAGTATATCCTGTTTACCTCAGTCAGTGCGGTTGCTTTTAACTTTCATGATAAACTACAAATCCCAGCAGCACTGTAATTCTCGATTCGTCCTGATTTCTGAGCTGAGTAGTGACACGTCACCTCACGTCACTACCGCACCTGCGCAGCCATCTTGAGCTTCTAGCAAGCAACGGATACAGAAAGGCAGAAAATAGGAGTAAAATACAACAGCCTGACCTGAGGAAACAGGGATATGTCCGCTAGAATCTAGGGTATATGAAACGATAAAGATCGAATACAGTGGAACAACCAGAGGACAGTAACGGATACGGTAAAACAGCCATCTAAGTGCCTTGGATACCCGGACCTACAAGTCATCTTTTTTGCCGGAGTAGGAAGGAAGAGTCGAGTCGCCGACAGAAAAACACATTCAGAGTGAAACCATGAATCCCGAATAGTGAGTGTTACGTTACATTAAACAGGCTCTATTGTAAGGCAGACACTGTCGTGCTCAGTTAGAAATCCTAATAATATGTTTAGGCCGTTTGTGGTGTAACCCTGTGTAAATAATGCATGCTAATTGTTCTGTCGATAAATGTATTGTCAAACATCAGCTAGCTGGCTCCCGTGAACAGGGCGCGGACAGCTTCTTTAATGTGTCAGTCTCGCGAACGTGTTTTCCTTAAACGTCAGCTGACAGTTTGCTCGTGCCTCACCGTGTCGGCTGTGACACGCGACCTTTTCACGGGACAAATAAACGCAAACAGTCCAGTGTGTAAAACTAGAGTAAAAACCAAAGGGAACGCTGCCATACTTTCAATCCAGAAACTGGAACTGAAAACGAATAGCTTTAGCTTGACAGTAACGGCGTTACAAGAAGTAATGACATGCAGATGTGGGATGGTTGACCTGTAGCCTCGATAGACAACCTAGCCGGTTGTTTTCTATATGGACCCATACGTTTGTTGTGTTTATGGGCACTGTACACAATTCAGACGCCCGGTACTCTTGTTCGTAGTCGTATTTAGAAATGGCTTCCCTTTTACTTCAATGTTTAGGAGCAGAGTGGACTATGGCTTTATTTAACAACTGCTGATATTTATAACTATTTGGTTGGTGCCGAATTCAAACATGGTTACCAGGTTGTAATCTTGAATGCTGTTATACCTGCTATCTGTTAATATAGTAGATAAAATGCCGAAATTGGCTTATCTCCATTGCATAGCGTGGCTAAAGCTAGATGATACGGCAGGTAGCAGATGTTTGACGGCTGACCTGCAGCCATGAAACGAGAGGACACCCGCTTGTCACCGAATCTGTCGGTCGGTGCTGAAACGTCTCTCTATTGCGACAGAGCAGAAAGCAGAAGCTTCCCTTCGAATCCGTATGGAACCCTGTCTAACTAGCTTAGCCAACACCTCCACACCCTTAGCAGACACTCTTCATTCCCCTGTGTGTTGACACATACATTATAACCCTGTCTCTCGTTAGATCTACCTTAATATTGCCGATCATTACACTGTATCTCAGTAGGCACGGTAAGTGCACTTGATTGGGTCAAGTTATCCATCTTCCACTTTCTAGTAAGGGACACCCTTCGTAAAAGGTGTAACTACTGGGTTTAATGGTTACAAATAATTTACTAACTTTTTAAAGAGCAGTTATAAGAATCTATAAATACCATCTTTATGGTTGTCAAGTTAAAACAAACACACATTTGACTGGTATTTATCCTTGACACTCCGGCATGACACTTGCTTTGTCTTTAACTTTTTCTTAAGTTAATCAGGAAACTTCAATCGATTGTTTATCCTGTTAAAAAAAGCCACAGAGCATCTGGACTACAATCAAATTATAAACAGTTTATTAACATTTACAACTGTAGAACATACTTCATATGTTGTTATTAAGACCCTTTATTAATTACTAATTAACGTTTATAACTCCAGACCCTGTTGCCAAACACATCTTACATTGCTCAGTATAAACTACATTTTGTTTTTTAAGCCCAAATTCTTAAATGCATCAATGTTGTCTTAACAGGACGATTAAGAGTTTAAATAAATAAAACCCTGCTTAAAACTAATACAACTATGATTCAGATGATCAAGCAATGTCTGATCACTCCCAGATCTTATGTTGTCAATTGCAGCCTATTTAATTGTTCTTATATGGCTTTTTGATTTCGGATAACGTTTACTTTTTGACTTTGGTTTCTTTTGTCAAATGAAAAAAGGTTTTCTGGAAGAACCTTTTCATCTTCCTCAAAGTAAGCAGTATCAGAAAAAGTAACCAGCTATTGTTTGGCACTAGTATTGAAAAGCTTTTCAAACGATAAACTGCCCTACTTATCTGGCAGTAAAAGCTATAAACGTTGCCACAATAGTTCAGTTCAGCTGCCTTTGTCATATAACTCAGTTTAACTATATATAAGGCTATGCACTTAAAATGCTCTTCGGATTGCTCGTTGAAATAAATGATAACTTATTAAACAGTCCTGGTCGCCCTCAGCATCAGTCCACATCAACACAAGCTATAGCCATGTAGAAATGTGAACTGGGCTGATTGCAACATTGCTATTGCATCCAGTGTTTGTGAGATATTGCCAGTTGTAGAGTGTCAGGCTGTGATACACGACAGGTCTCAGTTTCCTATGACACAAGAATAGCAGTGGCATTGGGCAATTCTCAACAGCTGTCTGTGCTGTGTGTCAATTTCATGTGATGTTGTTTTCCTCCCAGTGATTGGGTGGGGTGAAGGGTGGAAGCTGTTGTTCCATCACTTTAGGAGAACATGCTAGTATTTACATAAATGTATATATTCCTCAAAATAAGGTTTAAAGAAAGTATTGTTGAGGTATCACTGCTGGAGGTTATGTATGGGCACTAAAATCTAAAAGTTTTAAGTGATACCGATCCCTAATTCCAGGGCTGGATTAACCTGCTGAGAGCCCCGGGGCACAAGTGTGTGTGATGACCTCCCATTCTTCTCACTCTGTGCATTGTTTGTTTATGCCGGAATACTGCCAAGTCCTAGAATTGCTTTACTATTGACTCTATTATTGACCTGCAAACAGTAGTTGCACAAAAACCAAAATCTATATCCGAGGTCCTCTCACTAGCATTTTCTGGAGATTCAACCACAACAACAGAGATACAATTTCAGGATTCATATTCTCTCATTTAAACTTTCATTCATATCATAGCCTATCAACCATCACATTTAAGATTTTAATTGTAATGGTTTTGAACCAGGACCTATTTAGATTGAGTAGTGCGTGAAAAGTAAGCTGTTGTAAGTACTGGTTAACACTCAATATTATAGGACTGTGTTTTGGATCAGGCACAAAAAAAACTTGATCTAGCCCTCCCTAATAAAAGCATAAAATTGAAAAATGTTTTCTCTTTTTAAATTAGGGATACATTCGCTAGATTTTCTTTAGCCAGACGTATTTAGATGAGGCATCAGAATCTATATTGAGGAGATAAAGAGTTGCATTGGTGCATCCCTAATTGATATTAGACTTTTGATACAAGGACCCTTTTCATAACAGAGCCTCAAGATGAGATACTAAAGCCGGACCTACCATACGGCCTTTTGCTACTGATATTGAAAAAACTCTACCCAGCCTGATCTGTGAGAAAGCTGTGTGTCAGGAGTATGGCGTCAGTCGATGTTTTACACACTCAGCACACTACACAGCAGCACTGAGTTGCACTGAGGTTATAAATGTGGTCCCTGTTCTAACCTGGAATGTTTTTCTTCCAGTGACTATCTGTTCAAGCTCCTGCTCATCGGAGACTCTGGAGTAGGAAAGTCCTGTCTTCTGCTGCGTTTTGCTGTAAGTAGTTCTGTCTCACCCTCGAAAACATGTTTTTCCCATTACTGTTGGCCTTGAATGTCTCTGTTCTAACTGCCACCTTTGGTCTGTCCCCGTCCTGCTGTTGGCCGGACACCATCCTGTTCTCCCTCACTTTATCTGTCTCTGTCTCCCTCTCTGCAGGATGACACCTACACAGAGAGCTACATCAGCACCATCGGAGTAGACTTTAAGATCCGCACCATCGAGCTGGATGGCAAGACCATCAAACTGCAGATTGTGAGCACACACACACACACACACACACACACACACACACACACACACACACACACACACACACCCTGTAACCCACACCTGAGCTAGGGCTTAGATCCAACCATTGTTATCAAAACACACAAGTGTGTGTGTGTGTGTGTGTGTGTGTGTGCGTGCGTGTGTGTGCGTGTGAGAGAGAGACTGGATCCTGTTTTACTTAAGGGAACAGGCTATACCACCTCAAAAAAACATCCAGTTTGTTAAGCAGACACACACTAGCTCTGTTTATAATCTACATATTCCAGCCAATTCTAACTGCAGAAAATTGAACAACCAGTAACCTGGAGCTTCCCATCGGCTGAACTTTTATGAACCTTGCTAGGCTTTGGTACGAGGTTCTTCCTTGTGTTTCTTCTGTATTTACAAACTGGTACATTTTGGATTTATATCATAAAAAGGCAACTTACTACATATAACTTAACTATGTCATTTTTGTAAGCAGTTTAGTAAGCGAGTGAAGCTGATATTGTTCACTTATGTTTGGTTGCGTTCTGCGCTGAAAACCCTCCAATTACGATTATTCAGTGCTGTAGGTTTTAAATAAGCTTTATTTATATTGTTTATTTTTATTTTTATTTACAAAGTCTTTATGTTGCCATTACATGACCCCACAGGATTATTAAATGGCGTGTAAAAGACCTGGCTTAGATAGGTTTCACTAAACTAAGTTTAGGTAATCAGGTCGGGCTTGTGTTGTCATATAACGTGACATGAGTTCAAAGTAGGAAAAAGAGGAATGCTCACATCAAATCATCAATAGCAGGGAAAACTACAAAGGAATCCACTGTGTCCTTCACAGGCACAGAAATAGAGCTGATAATACAGTTAGGATCTTGCATAGACCTGGCCAGCGACGCAGCCAACTTCTACATCAAAGCATTATTTATTTTCCTTCTCCATAAATACTTTAATTTAAATACTGTTATTTCTCAAATAAACTCCAGTCCTGCGGCCACCACGAACAGAGAGAGGGATGAGGGGTAGAAATAAGCTGTACTCTAATAGCTTGTCATTCAGCACTAATATAATCATTACAACAACAGAGTGATGTCATACTCACCATTCTGCTGCTTCTCATTTTTAATTTGGTCTTCATCCACTCATTTCCAAATACTTTTCTTTTGACTGCTACAAAGAAATAAGCTAAATTTGATCAAAGTAACTGCACATAATTAGTTTATAGTAGATCCTACTCCTTACTGCTCCATTTCTCTCAGCTTTATCCCCTCCTGCTCCTCCAAAGTTGAACAAACAATACAGAAGATCTTTTGCTTGTCTCAAGGGTTCTGAGGAGGGAATTGTTGTTATTCAGATTCTTCATTTGTATTCATTTCTAATCTTTTCTCGCTTGATCACATTTTCTGTCTCTCTCAGTGGGACACTGCAGGTCAGGAGAGGTTTCGTACCATCACCTCCAGTTACTACCGCGGAGCCCACGGCATCATAGTTGTATATGATGTGACGGATCAGGTGGGTAATCAGTCCAAATACTTTATGATAGTAAAGTTTTGTTTTGTTACTTTGCCGACTATAAATTCAGTACTCCACCTTTTGTCTGATTCAACACGCCAGCACACATTTGATAGTTCTGCATGACTTATAGAGCTAATTAATGATTATTAGTCTGTAGACATAATGATCTTGACAGGCTTCATAATTGGGACACAATTAAAAGAACACCTTTTTATAATTCATTTAAAAATGCAGGAATAAGCACACAATCTCAACAAGTACCGCTATTACTAGAACCACTTCAAATATTATTATTATTATTATTATTATTATTATTATTATTATTATTATTATTATTATTATTATTATTATTATTATTATTATTATATTCAAATCAAATGTATTTATGTAGCTTAATATCAGAAATGACACATTTGTCTCAGTGTGCTTTACAGACTGTACAGGATACAACACTCTCTGTCCTTAGACCCTCGCACCACACAAGGAAAAACTCCCCTGAGGAAACTCCACAATTAAAGGGGAAAAAGTGGAGGAAACTTTAGGGAGAGCAACTGAGGAGGGATCCCTCTCCCAGGACGGACCAACATGCAATAGATGTCGTGTGTACAGGATAAACAACATAGTAAAAATACAACATAAGCTCAAAATAAGCTTCCCGGTGCCTCCAAATGTAGTTTTTAATTTTATTCCCTCTAACTGTATAAGTACCACTGCACAGTCACAGTGGGGTTAACAACCTGTAGACCTGCCTGCAGTTAACTCCAATGTGTGTCATGCTCATATTCTTGTCATCGAGCAGGAGTCCTATAACAACGTCAAGCAGTGGCTTCAGGAAATCGACCGTTACGCCAGTGAAAATGTCAACAAGCTTCTGGTGGGCAACAAGTGTGACCTGACCACTAAGAAAGTAGTAGACTACACAACAGCCAAGGTAAGGCTGCCTTTTCTGTGCATGAAGTAACGGCATGTTTATTATTGGCCTCTGTGAGGGAGGGATGCACATTTTAATACAATTATTAAAAGCTTGACTTAAATCTCTACAACACCTGTTACTGTAGGTCTTTTGTATGTTTTGATTTCAAAGTCTAAGTTTTGTAAGTTTTCCTCCCATCTTTTCCACCAGGAGTTCGCCGACTCTTTGGCCATCCCCTTCCTGGAGACGAGCGCCAAGAACGCCACCAACGTAGAGCAGGCTTTCATGACCATGGCCGCAGAGATCAAGAAGCGTATGGGCCCCGGGGCCACAGCCGGTGGCGACAAGCCCAACTTAAAAATCGAGAGCACTCCCGTCAGGCAGTCTGGAGGGGGCTGCTGTTAAAAGACCCCTCGCCCCCCACACCACTCCGACCCTCACCGCCACCATTTCCACTGAAATCTTCCCTTCTTCTCCATCTGTGTTCTCTCCCATCATTTCCCACAGCCCACCACTCCTCCATAACATCCCGTAAGCCACACCCAACGCCCCTTCTATCGGCCGTCTGGATATCCGGGGATGATTGAACAGAGGAGTAAACTGTAAGAGTGTTAAGATCAGAAAACAGATTGAAACTTTACATGGGTTAATTCGGGCCTGTGCACCCATCAAACACCGGAGGGAGGAAAGCGAGCGGTCTGTGAGGGAGGGACAGAAACCGGCACCGACACTTTTACTTTCTGCCAAAAGGGCAGAAAGTAAACAGAAACCGGGAAGATTGGTATTGATCTAGAATGGAATGGAGGCAGTGTAAGATTAGGTTTAGATACAAGTGAGCTTATCTCTATATACACACACGCACACGCACACGCACACGCACATTCACACTCAAACACACTGTAGTGGGGTGGCAGAGGTTAAGGACATTTAGGCCTTTTGGCTAAACACTCCTCTCCTCAGGCTGTGTCTGTCTTTGCTGATGTCATTTTAGAGCCACCTCGCGCCAGCCCAAACGTTTTCATCCCTGGAATTATTTACCTGCACACACATACACACACATACACACACACCCAGTGACTCATCATTACCATTTATTGATGAAGATCCAGGGAGAGCACATTCAGTGAGCCTCCGCTCCCTCCGTCTGTCCTCTTCCTCAGCTTCCAATCTCACTTTCTTAAGGTGTGTTCAGACAGGAAGCAAAAGGGAATTCTCGCGTCATGTCATTTACGTGGATTCGAAAATTTCCCTTCCGCCAACTACGAGGAAATGACAATAACAGTACTTAGCAACAGGCACATTCACACAAACGTGTGCCTTTCATTGCCAAAGGCTTTGGGCATGCATATTGTAGTTTTCCCCACATCGCGGCCTCTCAAGCGCATTTAAACGCCATGTTAAAACTATTATATCCAACTACTGACCGTAAACTGTAGAAAGAATGATTTAAACAGCAACCGAGGATTCAATAATTATATTCATTTTTACTCAGTTCCACTAAAACCAAACGTTTTTCTGCTGCTGGGCAGTAGGGGACTCATCTCTAGCTGTAAGCTAGCTAGAAATGGACGCACCGACCACCCAGACGTGTCTACGCCACACTCTGTGCCATCCCGGTGTATTTGCGTCTATTCGTGCCCACTCAAGCTTTTCCTTTAAATTTGTATGCCAGCTGTTCAAAATTCCCCTCATGTTCTGTCTGAACACACCTTTTTAAGGTTCTGTAAACGGATGACGGTAGCGGTATGAAAACTCTTCACACGGCGAGCTAACCAGATACAGTTTGCAAGCCAGCTAGCTTGATCGCTAACAATAAGTTAACGCAGTTTACTCAAGAGACAGAAATAAATTGGTTGCAATGAGATCACATACAGGAGAAAGATCTACATGCAAAGACAGATTGTGCTTAGCTTTGAAGGAAGCATTAACCAAGGGATTCTTTAACTTAAACTCCCGGCTCAACACTTGAGGTAGAAGAGGACTACTGGCAGGTCGGTTAAGTCCACAAATAGACGTCAGCGTTGTGATGGAGGAGGTGGATGTGAGAACTGCAATATATGGTGTTAGTTTTTCTTTCTTTTTTGTCTTCATTTCATATATAAAAGAAAGCAATGTGACGACACGCTGTAACATTTAGCACGGTGACTTCCTGGAATGACACTAAATATTACAGTCCAGGGGGAAAGTGAGGGGGGGGGGGAATGCACTCAGTTTAACTTAAACAAAAGCAATTGGCATTTTACAAATACTGTTTTATGATAGTTGTGGTTTTTATTGTTTTTTTATTTACTCATTGATACTTCTGATAGAGACGACTTGTACAATTAGCTTAAACTCTCATGTTCAGTACGTGACTGGTGTAGGTTTTAGGATGTCATTTTCATTCTTGCTTGTTTGCAGATGAAGCTGAGGTGGAGATGTGGTGTGGGTGTGTCTGTTGGCTGTCGGGGTGGGTTCTTACAAAAAGCTGCTGTTCCTTCCCACGAGATCGACCCGCTTGTCAAACATACAGTTTTCACATTTGAGCCCTTTACAATAATTACTTGGTACACTTCAAATAAACAAGGCCGCATGTTTGTTTTGCCAAAACGTCAAACGGAGATTTTAGACGCACTTTATTTGAAGTATACTGAGGCCTTTACATTCAACACTGCAGCTGGTTTAACAGACCGTTTCTGCGTTACTGATGCTCATAATCATGTGGACATGGACACTGATATACTCCTATCGTTTGAAAATTCAAAATTTGCCACTGTCACAGTTTTTCCAAGTTTACTCGTATTTGAGCGTGAAATTTTCTTCTTGACGTCAGACTTTTACCAGCTTTCACCGTCCTTAATGGCAGAATTATGTTAGAACGACTCGAGAGGAACAAAGTTAAACTAGCAGTCGTCTTACAAGACATTTAGATTTTGATGTTTTTGTTTTGATTGGACGCAGGCCGGTCGTCATCAACTGCCAACCATAGTAACGGTGAAATCAGCGACGGGTATGAGGTTGTTTACGTGCCTGGAGCTCTTCTCATAGCCGTGTTAGGTGTCCGCTGTATTTCCAGGGAAACTAGAAGGAATGTGAGGAAAAGAGCACCCTCCCCCCGCCCTTATGGAGGGGCCTCTGCAGTGACGTAAAAAACTTCAGTGAGACCTCATCAATCTGAGCCGCAACTTTTTTTTTTTAGCAAGAACTGGAAGATTAGCATTAGGGCCTTCTGAGAACTCACTCTTTTATTTGTCTCGGTTATTTGTGGTTGGTTGTGCGCAGCAGGGAGATCTATGGACCATAGTCGGTTTCATCACTCGTGTTGTGTTTGGGGGCGTCTGGAGATTCAGGGACTGACTGGTCTTTGTTTGCCGACCGGATATGAACTCCCAACTCTCCCCTCCAGCCAACCATATCACTGCAACTTGATGAATTCCTCGAGATCCTCCCTGACCGGCCCCTCCACTCACACATGGGAATCTCACCCAGGCTTCGGTTGCACTCTTGGTTCTCTCAGCATTTCAGCCACAGTTCTCCCTGAAACATGAATATGGATAAGTTCACATTATGTTGACAACAACAGCCTCCCATTTGTGAAACCTCATCGCTGTGATCAGAGTGAAGCACCGGTGTGACGTCGGCTGCTTACGATTACATTTGCATTTCATTTTTTGTGTGTGTGTGTGTGTGTGTGTGTGTGTGTGTGTGTTTGTTTGTGTGTATGTGATGGCATCATTTTCCACTGATGTATTTTTATTCTTTATGTTTTCCAGCCCTGCTAAGCTAAACTGCTAAAATGCTGTAGTTTGCTGTGCAGGACTGGAATCTGACATTATTGGGGGAGGGAAGGAAACAACAACAACAGCAGTGTGTGTGTGTGTGTGTGTGTGTGTGTGTGTGTGTGTGTGTGTGTGTGTGTGTGTGTGTGTGTGTGTGTGTGTGTGTGTGTGTGTGTGTGTGTGTGTGTGTGTGTGTGTGTGTGTGTGTGTGTGTGTGTGTGTGTGTGCGCGTAGAGCAGGGTCAGGGTCGCTTGTAACATTCCTGAAGCTTTTTGGACACATGTTGGCATCCTGGCATCACACTTGAGTAGATGCAGAACAAGCAATCACACACACACACACACACACACGCACACATGATGTGTTTGGGTTTTGATGACTGATTTCTTTTGTTTTTTTTATCTTTCTTTCAACAAGTCTTGTTATTCTACTGATTTTAATGTATTCATTGAATACTATACTGTGTTGTCTAGTCCATGGAAGTATGAGGGGGACCTGATGAGGGTGGGGTTAAACACACGCAGGGGGGGGCTTTTGCTTATGAATGTGATTCTGATGAAACAACACTTGACTTTTCTTCTTAAGTTCACTTTTTGTATTCATTTGGGTGAAAGGGGGTATTTTCCCATGTCATTTGCACACTTGTCCATCGCTGTTCAATGGCTAAATAAAGGCACTCACTAGGTGTTGTTTGTTAATAAAAAGCACCGGGCAGGAGCTCGCCTGTCAGTCACCTTCTGTCTTTTTTTCTGTTTGGCTTGTTCACTTTGGTGCTGTCTCCCTGCTGAGTTTGATCATGTTTTTTTTCTGTACATATTATAAATATATATATAATAAAATGATGAAAAAGATCAACGTCAACACGAGAGCTGGTCTGGTATTGTTACTTAACAGTATCCATGAAATGGGTTCTTTAACACTGAGGGACTGTACAAGAATGATTCGGCTGGAGAGGGGAGGGGAAAAGCAATTGGTACAATGTGTTCCACCATTGATAACTAAAAGTGTACAAAATGTTATCTATTTACAACAAATGCCACAAGGGGAAAAAGGAAATAAAATTCAAATCTGGGACCCATCTCTGCTTCAACTACCCTCCCTTGAGCAAAAAGCCTAGTTTTTATATAGTCCCTGACTATTTTTATACTGATATTCAGTATCGATCACAGTGTAAGAATATTTATTGCCTAATCAATGTGTGTGCTGTATATCAAGTATATGTATGTGTTTTGTGTTTCAGTCACTGCTGAAACAGCTGAAGAATTATATCCCCTTTGGCACATGTTAAAGTCTTTTATGCATCTTATTTGGTGTTAAGTAATTATAGAATAACAAACATGATTTATGAAGTCTAATATGATCAATGTGTGAAACTGTGTTTTTGATATGATTTTTGTTTTGGTTCTATAAATCAAAAATACACATTGTTGTTGATCTTAAAGGGTCACTCCAGTAATTTAGAATTCCACGTCCACAAAATTATGGGACTCACAAGGGACAGATTAAAACATCAATAAAAAAAGATCTAAATCTCTGACTGATATGACCTTTAGTCCCAGATATGGGTCAAGCTCCGACAACACAAGCCTACATTTCCCAAAATGCATCTCAAGAGCGTCTTTTCATGCGGCACTTCCTGCCTGTGCCCGGTAAACATCCATGTCATTCCTATTCTACCCCTTCAGTTTGCAGCGCAGGCTTTCTGTTGAAACATTAAATCCATAAAAAATCCATAAAACCCAAGCCTATTACCTGCATGACCCTGATGACATCACTATGACAACATCAGAGTTATTTGCTCAGATTTGACTTGATTTGAGTAGTGTCGTACATGACTAAAATCAGTGTAGTGCTCTTTATTAATAGGTAAGATCAAAAGTAAGAGTTTAAAAAATATAAAATGGTAAAATTTCCCAATTATAATCATACATACTTAATATTTGGTTGCAAATTGTTTCTAGTCCGTGACAGCCTGAAATCCTCAGACTGGTTTCTTCCTTGACAGGCGTGTACTGCAACTTCTTCACTTCTTGCTTGTTTGAATGCATTCCACTATTTGCCCTACAGCAGTATCGTGACAACAGGTTAGTACAGTCTAATATGACACACACACACACACAGAAATAAACACATATACACTGTCCGGGATAATAAATACTCTGTTAGAAGGTGTGACCAGTGTTTCTTGACTTGTCCCTTGACCAGCGCAAATCCTTTTTGTTAAAAAACAAAGCCTCTATAATGAAGTATAATACAGCACTTGCGCCATCAGTGTGATTTAATGAACCATGTAACTGAAAAACACTTAAATGCTACATTTCAAATGTTTAGAATCCATCAGTAAATTGTATCATCATGCTATAACACTAAGCAGTCATTGCATTGAACTGCGTCATTTTGATAAATTGCACTGACATTGAGTGAGAAAATTGGGCTTTTTTTCTTTTTTCAGCTATTTTGCTGCTACATTTCAACCATGTATCTATTTTCTGGATTTTCATCTGTCATTCAAAATTGAAACTGGCTCCCTAGTCGCACTGAAGAAATGGTATCAACAGTTGATGATTGCATTAGAAACAGGAATATTGAATATAAAATGTGGTTTATCAAACTTCCTTTACATTTATTATTGAATTCATTATAGTATAATTATTTAAAGAACTAGGCCTACACACACACCATCATGTCAGTTATGGGTAACTGCCTTTGCAATGTAATTCTGAGCTTTAACACCAGTTAAACCATGTTTGGCCTTTGCTGCACAGATTTGGACTTTAAATTTGTCTGGAGTAAGATGATTAGCTATTAAGACGTTAGCTTTTCTTATCATATCTCCGTAACCAGGTAAGGTGCTCTGTTATCTGGGAATTGTGAAATTGTATTTAGTTAAACCTCTTTTTATAAAACATTGCGTCAATATGTTGACATGAAAATGTATGCTAACACACTAAATTTCAATATTTATAGAGTGAGTGATATGTTTGACCTGATGGTGGGGCTAGAGGAAAGGCCAGGGGTGGGGTCACCAAAGCGTTTAGGATCAACCTTCAAGGGACCGTAACCATGCATTTCAGATTCATATTAATCTGGCCAGTACATGTTGAGATATCTTGCTCAGGACCAACGTGCTGAATACACTTATTTCATTTTTTTTGCTAGTCATAAGGGATGTTTTAGAGATACAGAACACTCTATAGGAACGCACTGTTGTAGTCTACTGGAGCCACCACAGGAAACAGGTCCCTCCCCAGCATCCATTACCCCGACTACCATAATGTAGATCTCCGCTGGCTGTCATCCACATGGCGGCCGCCCTTGATTTGTACCCCCCGCCTCTCCCTGTGGACCTTTAAATAACCACACACACCAAGCAGATCATCTGCAGTTGCAGGCAGCTCAGCTGTAGTACATCACTGTCAAACGGAAATGTTGGAAGGGCAAATGAAGGGAATACTTGCCATTGAATATTGCCAGTTGTTGTTCAGGGTCTGGCTCTGGCACTCGTATAAAAACCCTGCGGCAGCTCTGGGTGGGATTGCTGCATCCACACTGCAGTGAGACTTTTTCAGCAGATATTACATGAGATGCAAGCCATATCTGCTCATATCCAATGCAAAATACCACATTTAGCTAGATATGGTTGTTATATTGAAGATATCTGTAAAAGGTGCAGCTTGTGGAACATCCCCTGGACTAATTGAAGGCTTTGTCAGTGTTTGTTCAGTATTTTCTTACAGTAGGTGGTGAAAAGGTTATGTGCAGCTCTCCTGATGCCCTGTTGTGTTCTCTCCCTCTCTCTCTCCCCTGGTGGGGAGGCATGGGGAGCTTGGTGACCTTGAGTTATTTTTAGCACAATGGGGGCACTGCAAACTGGGAGCAAGGCCTAGAGACACTCCGTGGAGTCTGCAGCGTAACACTGTGTAGTCTAAGTGCTGGCTGCTACTACAGCATGGGGTCAAATAAGTAACATGCAAACCTGGAAACATGTAGAGCAGCCTTGCTACCTGAATGTTGCGGCTATGCAGGCATTTTTTACAACTTAGGTCTTATGTTGCAAATCATTTCTAGCAGTCATAATAACTATTGTGCTCATCAAGTCACTTTCCAAAACGTGGGAACACAGCTACATTTCTGCGATGAAGTCTAAAGAGTAAAGAAACAAGCAATAGTTTTTGTTGGATTATCTTAAACCACTTGAGTGCATCTGAAATGTTGTTTCCCAAGAAAATGGTGTGCGCTACATCAAGAATGGTGGATGTAGTTAAAAATGGTCCAAGCTGAACCAGGAAGTTGGTCTGTAAGAGCTGTAATATGCTTGCAAGCACAAAACAACACAGGTGTTCATTTTTGAATCCACAAAATGGAAGTTGGATCAACCAATCAGGTCGTTTGACGTGCAGAATGTAGTTAGTTGCACTTTTCACTGTGATATAATTCCTGTTTAAAGGTTCCCCTATGGAGTTCTAGACTCGCGCTATTGAGCTGTTTGTGTCTGTGTCTTGTGAACACACACACACGAGTCCTAGCAATGGTTTCACACTATTCAACTGATCAACAGGTGGCGGTAACACAACGAGATAAAAAAGAAGAAGCGCTGTAACCAACGCAGGATTGCGTTGTAAGGAACGAAATACGTTCGTGTTCGACTTCAAGAATACACACAATGTGATTTGGACACAACACAACTTTTGTTTGTTTACAAGAAAACTCCACAAGGGTTTAAACTGTGATGAACAGTTTTGATAATCACTTTACCATTCATCTTTGTTTTCACCATCGTTTAAGCTTGACTAACCTCGGAGTTGGCTTCCAGCATGTCTGACCGTCTTGTTTCTTCCCCTTTCTTTATAATGATGCCTTGATACTCCCAGATATCATAAATGAACTTGGCAAGTACAATGTTATCTGCTGTGACTAAGTAGGTACTTAAAAGGACTTTTGACACTGCATATTTTATCCCAGGGCTATCCATGGCCCTGGGCTAGGAATATGCAGCAAACTTGGTGCTAATCCTGCCCAGAAGCACCCTGGGCTAAAGTTGGTGTTAGCCCTAACCCTAACCCCTAACCCAAACCCTAAAGTGTGAAAAGCCCAAAAAAAAGGGAACAAAAGATCACTAAACACATGGTCATTTCAACACAATTTATTTACATATCTCCATACACCTCATATTCCATTTGAAGCCTTGGCAATTAACTATTGCATGGCACTTTCAGTTCATTATGTCAACAGTCCTTTTCCTGTACTTGTCATCAGTGCTTTCCTTTCATCCCACACTTGAGTGTTCAGATTTTTGTTCTAGCACACATTCTTTACTCAGCACGTCCACCTCTGCCCAATCCACCATCATTTGTGGCTCGCAGGCCTATTCTTCAGTCGACGGGGCCCTGGAAGATGAGTTTGATGTGACCCTGCTCACCTGTCAACCAGGTACCACAGAAGGGGCAGGCAGCATGGAAGGCATGGGTGCCGTGGGGTAACGGGATCTGGCTCCACCCCACCACTGTCTTTTCTGAGCATACATGGCCACAGGGGCAGAAAGCGTGAGTGGGCGGCCCGGCATCCAGGTACAATCCACCCTCACAGCCCAGCCACAGCGGCACATAGGGGCCCACTCGCCGGCACATGGGGCACTCCCTCTCCCCGGTGCTGGCTGGTGCTGTGCCCCCGGGGCCTGCAGGGCCCTTCTCCTTGCGGTAGCCCCAATTGTGGTAGCCGTGTACATGGCCGCAATTAACGTAGACCCAGGGCTGCTTCTTGTCAACAATCTCGCGCTGGGCCAGACTAGGGAAAGCCAAGGTGTTGAAGCCCACAGGACACTGGGGCCGGGCAGCGTTCAGCTCCTGGCGAAGGGACTCCAGCTGTTTGAGGGTGGGGGTGTGGCGCAGTCCGGCGGGGGTCCTCCACAGCAGGGTAGCGCCACACAGATCAATCAAGGAACCGTCCTGGAGGGTATTTGACTCATTTTCCACCTCAAGAGGAGAACAAAAGATGGAAATGTAGCAGGGGAAAGACAAGAAGATAATATTTTTTATCACTGGCTTGTCATTAGCAAGGACAGGGGAAATAGGGATTTGTTATGGGGAAAACTGTTGAGGTTTGTTGGGGAACAACTCTTCATTGGGCTGGTACACTCCCCTCCCCTTTCTGTAATCACAAGCCAGGAGCTACTGTCCACCGCTGAAGTGTATAACAATAGGGAAAAGGGACAAGATTATACAACAATATATAGGTGTGTATATATATCTAGAGTATATAGGACATCCCTGTTCTGCAACAGCCCCAGGGTGATTACTTCCTTAGATTGCATTAATCAACCAGATTCTACACAAAGTCCCTGCAGTTCATCAAGGTCAGTAACCCCAAACTTTGTGAACATATCAAAGCAAACATATAATTTTCCCATCAGCCCCCTTCATCTTACCAGTTTTCCCCTCTGTTGGGCTGAGCGAGTCTCCCTCAGGGCAAAGACATTTCCACAAACAGAGATTTCCCTCCAAACGCCCGGAGCCGGCTCAGACACAAACTCCCCCGCCGGGTGCATCACCAGCACCCCGTTGGTGGTCAGGCCGTCCATCAATCCATCCGACGTCCTCCATTTGGCAGCCCGCTCCTGAGGGACACACCACACACACAGACGTAAAGGTTAGAGGAATATTGGGGAAGCACAGAGGGATGATAGTGGAGGTGTATGTCAGAGGTGGCTGGCAAGTAAAACAGCTAACGTTGCTTTTCTCTGCTGCTATATTTAGCTCAGTACAGAATGACTACTGTACTGACTAATGCACAGAGATGCACCCACGCTTAGGAATGAACCCATCCCTGTGAGAAAGAAAGGATGTATTATGAACACTAATTAGCTCTGATGGAATGAAACAGTAACACATTTCAGGCATGTGTAGCTTCGTTTAAAAAAAGCTTTTAAAGGGCCAAGGCAGAAAGAAGCAGACTTAACTCAAACATCTATTTTCGTCTGTTGCTGCTCTGAAGAAAAGAAGAATTTCACTGAAATGAGTTCAACATAATTGTAAAAGGCTTAGACATAAAACCATAGTTTTTAAATCACAGGTTAGCAGATTAAAACTGCACTTATTAATACCATATAAGCAATGAGTCAAATGTGTAAACACGAACCCCAAAAGATGAATTATCTCCAAGTGTACAGTCTCTTTTTTAGCCTCTTTCGGCTTATTGTTTTGGTTTTACTGTACCCAAATATACTGTTTTGGTTCAATCTCACCATGCAATCTCATCAATTTAATTGAGTGAAAAAGCTCTGATCAACACTGTACACTACCTGCACAACACCAAACAGCAGACAGACAATGTTAGCAACGAGCAGCTGAAGAGACAGATATTTCTCTGGAGCCCAAACCAGAGATAAAAGGAGAGTGAATATTGGACTAACATTCATCCTGGATGGACACAAACACCACACGTCAGCCATATTAATTACATATATTAACTAATATGTAGATGGTGTGTTTTCAGCTTCTTGCGCTGCCCCCCAGTGGCCAAGAAAACCAAAGAAATAGGCATCTGTTTGGATATAATTTGCCAAACTGAGGAGGGATCCCTTTTTTCAAAATAGTATCGAAGAAGACACTATGGCAGACTGCAGGGCACACTGGGCTGTGACTGGGTCAGAAAATAAAGAAAGAAGCCAAACAAATAATGGCCGAGAAGACTAAAGGCCTCAGTATGCTTAAAACTAGGTCATTCTGTAAATTTGGTGTGTTTGTTGGACTGTAGAAGGTCTGAAAGTTGAAAATGTTTCAGACACAGAGCCCCCCACTCACCCCTTTCAGATGCTGTCAAACTATTAGACAAGCACTTTGTTTGAAGCACACGGAAGCCTTTAACCGTCAACAAAGTCGTCCAACATGGTAATACTGAACTCAAATGCCCAGTTTGTGTCTTCGAGTACATACATGTATCATTTCCTGAAATCTTAATGAATGTTACTTTAAGGTCTTCCCATACTTAATCATGCATTATTTATCAACACAATAAAAAAATGTTTCTGCATCATATCCAAGGTGAACCACAAAGCTTGACTTTTAATAAAAGGACATATTTTGTTCAGTGTAAATGTATTCCTGACGGCTGGGGGAGTTATACAAGCCTCAGTCGTGACGTGTGTTGAACACTGGTTGCTGACGTTATCTCTTTGACAGCTGGCCTAGTTGTCGGGAGTTCTGATAAATCTTGCATGGGATGAAGTCATGCCGTCATGAGAATGATGCTATTATTGGTTTGCATGGCTTTGTGCACCTAGATGTCACGTTTTAGAGCGCCACACCAGAGCAGCTTCTGCAGTGGTTTGGAAGCTTTCACATTGTGAAATATAACGTGCTGCTTTCACATGATCAGTGGTAGCACACAGCTCTGCGCTGACTCTGCTGTTGTTCGCCAAACTTGGCGGAATTGCTGCCGGTGTTATGTGGCGATGTGTGATTTCAACTTTGACCTTTCAAAGCGCAACCAATGAGCTGTATGTGACGTAACCAGACGCGACAGAGGCAAGCAGGGGAGGTAACCATAGAAACAAAACCGCCTTGTTGCCTCGTGGTGAGAGAAGAGAACATTTCCTATCATGTGAAGGCAGATTGAGTTAAATGTGTTTTAAACTTGTGGCGTTCGGGGCAGCAATGCAAAAGCACCAAGCAAAAGTCTCAATGAAAACAATGACATAACAGCCGCCCTGGGCTGCTAAAACATGCTCTGTCTGAGGGCCTAAGGCTCCAGACAGATCTACCCACTGAACTGAAGATACAGCAAGACCAAGCAAGACAGAGTGGAGGACTGCTGAGTAGGCTTGATAGTGCATGACTGTGCTGCAATAATGAACATACTCACTGCTCTCCTTTCTATTTAAGGGTAACTCCAATTTGGGTCTTCCGATTGGCAGTATTTCCTACCATTAATAAAGTAGCAAAACTACTAATGTTTAGTACTATTTGGATTGTAATTTTGTAGCTTTCCAAACTGGTTATGATAATATTGTACTCTCCGAAGTAAGAGCTGAGATCCCGGAGCACGACTACATCGCTAGAAATAGGCCCAACGGGGTGAGAAATGAGCAAGCAGGTTGTGAAGAACCCGTCAGCAAACACCTTATTTCCAGAACTCAATATCTAATTTTGTCAGTACAATATTATCATAACTGATAGAAATTAAACTCGGGACCCCCACTTACTGACATAGACACTACACGCCACATTAACATCTTCACATCTATATGTGTTACATTAGCGCACATCTTTGGGACTATATCTCTGTGCATTGCATATTCGTTATATACTTCAAACCCTTTGCACATTCCTTGGTTCATTTTGCACTTCTCTGCAAAAGAAAACCCCACCACTTCTAAAAGCTGCACAGCTCTCTCACTTTCATACATTGTGCAATATTTCTTTTACATTTTTATTGTGATTTTCTTGTATACAGCTTTCATTTTAATTCAGATATATTGTACATATTTTTATAGTATTTTATGTTTCTTGCTCTTTGTCATTTCCTCTTGCTATGTTTATGTTATGCACCAATGCACCAGAGCAAATTCCTTGTATGTGAAAAGCTACGGGCATAAATCAATTCTAAATCTGATTCTGACCAAAACTAGGGAAGTAAATTAAAAACATGAAAATATTGAAATATTTAGTCTATCACAAACAGTATCATACATACAGTGTACTGTATGTACTGATATACTGCATGGTACAATATGTTTTATGTTCACTATTTACGACCAGAGCAATACATAAGAGCCACAGACAGACACACAGACACACGCACGCACGCACGCACGCACGCTTCCTCGAGCCAGGTCACATACACCGACACCCATCCTTACAGCTTTGATGATGTCACCCGTGGGAGGCACAGCCATGTCCTTGCCATGGTTACCAGTCCCTGTGTTGTTAACCAGGAGAAGCCTGGCACCCACGAGGGAGAACACTCACCCCCAGGAAGATGTTCTTGGAAGAGTCAAAGCCGGCGGCGTAGATGCGGGCCGTGTAGGGAGCGCTGCGTTCACACATGATGCGGCAGGCGTATCGGGAGATGGTGCTCTGGGCCGACTGGCCGCCTCCGCCACCCTCCCCTGCCGCACCCCCGCCCTGACCACTGCTGCTCCCCGCTGTGTCCGTCACCACAAAGTCGATCATGCTCTCTGTGGACCGGCCGATCTGAGAGAACCAAGAGAGAGGAATCGATCATAAAACAACGATAAAAAGAGGAACAGTACAAAGTAAGTGTGTGTACTTCACCCAAACTGAAGAAATCCTATTTTCTCACTTACATCTAGTGATATCTATTAGGTTTTCAAAGGTGGTTTTGTGCTGTTTTGGGCTCCTTTTAGTACAAATTTGGCTGTTTTCCATAGAGAAAAGTTCACTCCAATCCAATGAGTCTGTCCCTCACCTCCTCCAATTAGGAAAAGTATGATTGAGACAAAAGCTAAAGTCATTTAAATTCATTACACCTTGGCTGAAACATTTCTTGGTTGCAACACTGGCCATCGGTTCTTTCAGTTGAGATCTGGGGACATGCTGACAACTAACAGCTGCACAAAAAAAACACAACTACAGTTAGTACATTAGCTCAAAGTGGAAGCAGGACGTTAGGCTGTAAACTGTGATGGATGATATATATATTTGCTCCTCCCACCTCCATTGTTTTAAACACGACAGCAGCTGTGTCTGCGAAGATGGCGGCAGCAAGAAGAGAAAACAGGCATACTAGTCCAAAGCTGTGGCGATCACTCGCTGTCTAAAAGCACCTTTAGCGATGTTGCCGCCTTTCTGAGATCATAGCTACACTGATTAAAATACTATCCTAACAGATGGGACCCAATGGCAAAGTGGTAAAAAGAAACTTGAAGCAGCAACAGTCTGAACTTCGTACTGAACTGAAGAAAGGAAGTAGCATCGCCTTTCTTGAATCGGAATCTTTGTTTAAATGTAACTTTCCAATACTAGCCTCCATTGTATGCGGGTAGAGTGAGAAATCTCAGAGACAGATATCTATAAACGTGGACAAAGCAAACCATGTGGGTGAAGCGAGCCTTCAACACAGCTGACAGAGGGAGACAGACTGACATGTAAAGATTGGAGTGGAGCCCTGTTGATTCTGTCTGCTGGAGTCACGGCTTTGTATGGATCTCCTTGATGATGAGAGAAGGTGGTTGGAAAACAACTGTGAGCTACTGAGAGCAGACATGTCTGACTCATCTTCTCTTGTATATTTTATCAACTCAGTCTTCTGCCTGATACTTTCTTCCTCTTCATTCCTGATGCCCCCACTGCTCTGCTGGTCTTTGAGTCTAAAAGGGCTGAGCGCGGCAATGACTGTTCAACTAGATTTATTTCAATATAAAAAAAACACCTTAAAGGAATAGTAGGACGTGCACTTAATCTCTTTCTTTCTGAAGAGTGAGATCTGTATCTCATATGAGTGTGTTAAGAAGAGATCTGAAATCAGGATGTGGTTAGCCTAGCTTAGACTGGAAGAAATCGCTAACCTTAAGCAAAGGCCCGGGAATGAGCATCAGCGGTCATCCTCAAACATGCTTCATACTGACAGTGGAAGTACAGCACATATTATTGATGCAATCAATGCCGGGATAAGGAGTTGTGGATATTACTACATTAAGCTAAGACATCAATTTCTTAATGAAATGAAACTAGAAGGGCACTTGGACAGCATGGACCTCCACCAAGGCCGAACACCCTATCTCGCAATGTTAACAAAAGTGAAAAATAATTTATGTATAAATGACTTTTTCCTTTTTTGCCCATGCTACACCCTTCCACCGAGTTTCATGAAAATAGGGACACTAGTTTTTCCCATAATCCTGTTGACAAATAGACAAAAAAACGAACTGAACCGAAAACATAACCTTGTTGGCTACAGTGGTTGTAAATGACTCATTTTAATACAGGTTCTCCACTGTTGAACCAAATATTCAAGGGGACATGTCATGCTAATTTTCAGGTTCATTATTGTATGGTAAATGGACCGATTTTCAATTTTTGCGATCACTCAAAGCACTTTACAACACATGTCAGCATTCACCCATTCATACAGAGTCAGAGGCGACCATACTGCCACCTGCGATAAACATTCACACACACTTGCACACCGGGAGCAATTTGGGGTTCAGTATCTTGCCCAAGGACACTTACACATGTTGACCGCCGGGGCCGGGGATCGAGTCGCTGACCCTCGGCTAGGTGGACGACCACTCTACTGCTACCCGTATTTGGGGTTTCTTGTTTAATGTTTAATGTTTAATGTTTAATGTTTAATGTTTAATTTAATGTTAAAAAAACCAAAAGATTTTTCTGTTTTAGCGCCTGTCTCTTTAAGGCCCCCTTCTGAAAAAGCCCAGTCTGATTGGAATGCGAAAAAAATATGGTGCTACTTTTTAAAGGTAGTAGATTCTCGGATAGGGGGCGGTACATTCTAACGAGCCTGCATGTGACATAGGAAGGGAAGCCGAATCTGAATGGCTTGTTCTATCCCTTGTTTTCTGACTTAGGCAGCCCACAAAAAACTGACTGGGTTGACTTATTTCACAGTTTGTTGGTTGGCAATAAATTGTCCTCTGTGTTCCAAACAGTCTTTGGTGTTTGTTTCCTCGTTACGCGTGCTTCTCTCACCTTATGGTACTTTTAAATGTCGTGTTTTACATTCAACATGCCCCATTTTTTTTTTACTTCCAACGTCCTATTTCACAGGACACAGCTAAAATGTTGAGTTGGCATAGCGCATGTGCACGTGCATGTTCGTGTGTGTGTGTGTGCAGACACTGACCTGAAACATGTCTGTGTTGGTGTCATGGGTGTACTCCACAATGACAGAGTGGCTCCGTGACAGTGTGTAGGAGATGCTGTGCTGGCTTTTGTTGCTGAGTGCCTGCCAATGAAAAAGACATTATCTAGGTCACATGACAAGGAGAGCTGAAGGTCTGGCCTCCAGCAACATCTACCCAGAGGACATTTCCTGTTCTACGGGGACAACCGTGGCTCTAATTAAAATGACTTATATTGTTTATAAGCTGATTTATTGTTATGATGGAGAGAGATGAGCTATGTTAAGGTACTGTGTGACAGTTGTATACAATATCTAAGCGATAACTGAGAACATAAATACCATACATTAAGTTATATACAATATACAATACAATACAATGCTCACGTCAAACGTCAGCATGCTCACAATGACAATGCTAACATTTGGCAGGTAATGTTTCACCATCTCATACTGTATACGCAAAGCACTGTTGTAGAGGGACAATTAAATTGTTAACTGAACAATTTATATACATTATTTTATGTTTTATGTGTGAAGAAAACTAATATAAATCCACCAATAAGATTCTGAAAATATGAGTTTTCTTGGCTCCTTTTTTAAATTATTCTTTTACATTTTGGTAACTACCCAAATGTATTTAAATAGTATTAATATATTAATATTATATTGTATTGTTTTGTTCTGGTTGCATCTCTTCCACCCACATCACAGCAGCCTGTATTAAAATATATTAATAGATAATATTTAAATAGTGGCCATTTAAATATCTTCAAATCTATTCATTTTCAAACTAAAAAGTACAAGTTTATAATTCAGTAGAGAGAACTTTTAAGGTTGTTTTCCTTTATGTTAATTAAAAAACATGTCAAATTAAAATATTACTATTACTGGTTAACCAAGCACCTTCACGATTATTGTTTTATGTTTTCATACTTTTCCTTCAGATAGATGGTAGAAAACAAAACTTGATGTGTAAATCTGTGTGCACGTTTGTTTGGATTGGATTGGATATCTGGACTTCAGGCCTCTGCACAGTGTGCTGTATGTTCTTCCCCAACGGCGGTGTGTGCTGAATTACATCTGCTGGGAGGGGGTCATGTTTGGAATACCTTTCAGTCACATTGTTTCTTTTCTACAGTGTGCTGAGATGTCCCGCTACAGAGTCTCTATAATATTTTTATAACTACCCATTGTATATTTATGGCACTCAGTAAATCTAATATGAACATACTGTACTTTGTGAAATTTTATCTGCTGTTGTATCACTATAGCATTTCTAAAGGGAGCATATAATAAGTCTGTGGTTCTGAATAGAATATTTACAGTGGCCTTACTGTAACTTTGGACATTCTTATCTACTATACGATACTGTAAAATCCAATCATGCAGTGTAGTGAGTTTCAAGTTTAAAGTGACCATATTATTCCCATACAGTACATTTGGTTTTGTATGTTGTGTATTGATTTAGGAGTCTATATGTTTAGCACACATTAGCCATGCTGTAATATGCATTAATTAATTCATTAATATACTAATTAATTGATATGTTTATTGTTTTGTTTAATAATAAGGGTTGATGTCCTGGAATTTACCCGTTCTCAGTGGTGGGAGAAGAGACCAAATCTTTTAATACGTATAAGTATTAATACTATATAAAAAGAAATACTCCATTAGCAGTAAACGCTTTATTTAGGTATAAGTATCAAAATGTGAAAATGTTTTTAGGCATTCCGTGTGCACGGTTTACAAATCCTTTCGCAAAGTTTTCTTTTCTACCACGTGACACCAGAGGAGTTTCAAAGATTTTAAATTAATGGTGTTATAGATGAAATAGACACTTTCACTGCTGATGTACTTGATGAACTGTTGTGGTGTCCTAGAAATATAGGATCTTGTTCCTTTCTCACTGGATCAGGGAAAACACCGCTTCTGTTTGAATGACAACCTTAATTGTAATGACCAGTACTGTGGTTTCTCACCTTGGACACCAGAGGTGTTGAGACATTGTGGATAACATCAGGTTTGACCCCGTTGGCTTTAGGTCTCTTATAGAGGGCAAGGCGACTTCTTCTGCGACCCTTGTCCCCATTAGCCAGCGACCCATTGTGCCTGTGAAGCATAAGAAGAAAATGTACTTAATTGTAATAATGGTAAGAACTGGGATTCATTGATATTAAATGAATTGTGTGTTTCCTCATCTTTTACTTAATAGTTTCGTGTCCAAATTCTAAGACTCAAATTAATGCACAGTGGCTTCAAAATTCTAACCATAAAACTGCAAATGTGGTATCAAATACTTTTCGTTAAACAATCATGACTGCTGATCAAGTTCCAGCAAGCAGTCAATCCTCGATGGTGTCATAGCTATACATAATTTTTTTTACAACTAGAATTAAAGGGATAATATGCAACAATTCACTAAAAACCAATGTATAGAAAAAGATAATCCCTTTTAATCATCCCTTTTGACCCACGAGCAGTGTCTGTATCTAAGGATACAGACACCACACACCCTGCCCTCTGCCTGTATTTTCTCTTTTCTTTGTGCTCTCTCTCTGTCTCAGGGTCTAACTTTGAACAGTTTGTATACAAACAGCAACCAGCAATGCAACAAACTATACCTTTAAGAATTGTTTCTCCTATTTAAACATTTTAGACAGGTATTAGTCTTTGGGGAAACTTTTTGAACAATAGAGTTACTTACTTAACGAACACATTTTAAACCCACTCACAAGGCAGAATTGTCAGCCTACAAAAAAAGATCACAATCAACTGCAGATTTCATAATATTTACATTAAATGGGAAGCGTAAGGGTCCTAAGATTGATCCATGTGGAATGCCACACTTGACAACTCCTGCTGAAACTGCCACTACACGCTGAATATGATTACTTGGGTAAAATAGACCAACTGACTGCTATGTTATCACACCCAATAGCCTCAACAGTATTGCATAATATTGAGTAATATACTATATTGAATGCCTTTTGAAGGTCAATTGTTCAATCAGTTATGTCAACAAGGGCTGACTGTAGAATATGATTTCCTGAACCCAGATTAGTACTTATAAAGAATATTGTGTTTCACTCTCTCTAAAATGTTTGATGCGAAAGGAGGTCCAAATATAATATCCTTGGATTTATTTCAGATTGCATAATTATTATTATGCTGCATTTACAATGACCAACACTCTCTCCAGTCATGTTCTGCTGACCACAGAGAAGACATGATTGGATGGATTTTGTTAAATGTCGATTATCCCCCTTTCTCAGCGAACAGAGCCATTCTCATCATCCCATCAAGTGTTCATCATCTAGTGCATGGATCAATAGTAGCGGAGTGAAAGCATATGTGTCTCTGAGCCTGGAATAGTACCATACCATGCCGATGGGAGAGATACCATTCTCCCTCACTCTTATGCAATGTATAACATGTCTATCTTTTTGGTGTTTCCCAATGGAAGTTAAGGTTTAAATGAGCCACTGTGCCTCAGTGAGTGAATGGCATCTTTGTGTGGAGTCAAATGATCTGTTTTCCCTCTTACTAACCGTCTTAAATAAGGGACTGTTGTAAGGTATTTTCCAGTAGATTGGGCATATGGTTTCATTCACCTCACCAGTTCCCAGCTTGTCTAACAGAAGAACCACAGAGAGAAGTGAAAGGGTTTTTGTGAGGGTGAATTGGTTAATGTCATACTAATCTAAAACAAGCTGATGTGTTATATATAGCATAGCCTTATAGATTGTGATGCAGAATATGAAGCGGCTTCTAAAAAGCTGGTGGATAAAGGGTTAGGTCAATTTAGTCTACATGCTAAGCTATTGATTCACTGGGCCTGTTAACCCATTTGATCCCATCTGACTTGGCTAGTCACTAGCATTTCTTGACTACTTAGGTTTCTAGATTTAGGGTTCTAAAAGAATAGCTCAGTTAAGATGCTAAAATTAAGACGTGGTTAGCCTAGTTTACCATACATTCTCTAAAATACACCTACCCCACTAATTAACAGGTTGTATATTATTTGATTAATCTCCATACAAACAGAAATGTAAAAATTACAATTTGTGAGAATAAGTTTCACATTGAAGCTGTCACAACTAAGAAACTACGACACCTTTTTCGGAAAAGTTTGTCATTTTGAAAAATACTCGTATGAAAAGATTGATACCGCACTGGTTAGCCTAGCTTAGCATAAAGACTGGAAACAGGGGGAACTGCTGGCTGTAGCCTTTTATTTAACGGACAGATATGGATGTTATTGATCTTTTCATCCAACTCTCTGCAAGAAAGCAAATGTGTATTTCCCAAAATATTGCAGTATTCCTTTAAAGCTTGTGTCTAGCCCTTCAGATTTAGGATTTTCCGGCATTTGTTTTTATTGCTACTGACATGCATAACGACCCTTCTGACTCTGTGGCTATTAATCTCATAATTGGTCAGTTTTCTGCTCACAAGTGGCATATAATGTAAACGTAAAAATACTTAGTACACAAATACACAGATTTGCATGTGCAAACCAGACCACAGGTTTTCCTTTGTTCACTGGCAAGGCACAAAATGCATTTGCATGAAATAGGAGTGCATGGATAGGTGCAAAATGCACACTAGACATGGGGCTCTCTAACCCCTTGGGCAGTAGTCACTCCATGTTTGATAGGTAAATAGAAAACATTGTACAACCTTCCATTTATAAATTACCATTGGTTTGAATTAGCTGAAATCTTGGCTGTTGATAAGTCAGACTTCCAGTCAATAAAAAACGATCTGAATAAGACCCCAGGACACACAAAGGCCCATTCATTATATATATGGATATTATCCAACCCCATCAGATTGAATATAACCCAGACCCAATAAATCTGATCTTGGTTGACTGATTTTAGTACTTAGAACTCCACCCTAGAGACCTTGATGACAGCACGGTGCATGGGTTTGCAATCCCTAACACATTTAGTTCTTGAATTTGAAAGCCACATTCACACTAGAGGTCTTTGGACCCGATCTAAAACTGACCTGTTGAAAATGTATTTTCAAGAAGAGACTCACTCCAAAAGAAACCAAAGGACACACATAGACCCAAGACAACTCGTAATACAACGGGACCCTACTGTACCAGATCGGACTGAATACAATGTAGATGCGGCTCGAGTTAAGTCCTGGGTCAGTGTCCTATAACTCACACATGTAAATGACAAGCTCATACTCAGCCACAGACAAACATATAAAGACAACATACATCAGCAAAGATGTCATTTCAATATCTCACCCTAAGACGATGAGCTCGCCATACTTGACGGGCTCCTTGTCCTCTGGGAAGACTCCGTCGTGGGGTTGGGAGCTTGAGCCCAAAGGAGGCGAGGGCTGGCTCTTGTTGCAGGATGGGCGCAGCTCCAGAGATGGGGGTGGACACAGCGCCTCTGAGCTACCCTCCAAAACCATGCCCACCGGCAACAACTGGGGCTCGCTGCTGGGGAGGGCAGGATGGGGGTTCAGAGAGAGAGAGAGAGAGAGAGAGAGAGAGAGAGAGAGAGAGAGAGAGAGAGAGTCAGAAGATCTTGTGTTATTGATGAAGAAACTCAATTTAGTGAGTTAATGATTTGGCGCAATGATGGGGGTCACTGTGCCAAAGGTGCGCTCTGCATCAATTCAAGACAACTTTATTAATCCACAAAGGCAAATTGATTTTGGGCATAAATAAAAACAGACAGGAAACTGCACAGACAGACAATTACAAACAAAAGAGCTGTTTGGGACAATATTTAGCTGAAAGTGCAGCTGCATTTAAAAAGTTATAAAAGCAGGTGGTACCATAATATTTTTACTGGTCCACAACATCCTAGGGTCTGTCCTAGGGTGCTTCCTCCTGAAATCGATGACCAATATCCTTAGTCTTGGTGACCTTCAACTCGAGCAGAGCATTGTCACACCACTCTATAAAATCATAGAGAATGGCAGGGCCATGTTCCCAAATGCTGATATTGGCCATGCTGATGTATATCGTTCAATGAAAAACCATTAATTTCCTTTAATTTAATAGCCAACAAATGTAATTCAGGAATAATTGGCAGAATGTATGCTAATACTGCAGCACAGGATGGGTGGCCAGCTTCAGTCTTTGTGATGTTGGCTCTTCTGGTAATTGTCATCCTTTTTATGCGACTGAAGTGTTTTCTGTTTGCTGAGCCAGGCCCTTAACCAAACAGCCAGCCCACCCTAATATGATTGGATGGGCGCAAGTGATCCAGCTTTTTCCACAAAGACAGATAAACTGATACCTTCATCTATGAACCCTGTTATTACTTTATGATGCATGTGTTGTGCCATTTTACCCCGTGGTGATGATTTACACTTTGTGACGGCTGGCGAGTGATATGGAGCCCAGAGAGGAGTGCTGGAAAGAAGAAAGCATGTCCTCTTCACAGAGTCTTACAGTTAACAACCAGATAACCATCAACTGACAAACTGCCGTATCCTAAATTGTTAAGGAAGCTCAGGAGTCCCTGAGCAGCAGCTACCAAACAGAGAGGTGGAGTAGGCTAACGATAACTGACTTTCATTTATATGATAGTTTTATTACAATGGCATTTCAATGCGTTGGATTGCAGTCTTGTCAAATCAAACTAAGGGGTGACGATAAAACACCTTGGACTCAAAAATACAATTTTCTGATAAAAGAAATCCATAATACACCAGCAAAATGTCAATGACAAGCATTTAATTAACTGGCGATAGAGTAGAAGAAATATGAATATTATCTTAAAAACTGTGGGATCATTTCAACAACATACAATTATGAGTCGCTATGTGGATATTTTGACATTATTTTTTATTTTTTATACAAGTCAAACAAAAACTCAATCCCTGTCTCTTCACACAGGTTCTAAGCCAGTTCTTAATGCTCAAGCCTATTATTAATCAAAAGTGGGCGAAAACACCTACACGATGGAGAGCGAGAGTTGCAAAAGCATGACAAAGCCCTATAAGCTTTGTTTTCCCTTTGAGAAGATTAGATAACCATACTGGGAATGTGAACGTAATAATACCAAAAATACTATCCCATGTTTGGACGTTTCCTTTCCTGGTTGATTTTTCTGTGTAAGCATCAAGAAGCGGCCCTTTTAGATCATCATCCACACACAATGAACCCATACGGACTTACACTACCAGTGAGTGAACTGCATGGTCGTTATTTGACGTGATTGAATTTGGACCATCTGATAGGGCCCGATGAGGAGACTACCTCCTCATAATCAGATGACGGATGGCAGAAAGCAGATTCAGGCAGCCAGTGGCCATTTCATTACCTCGGCTTTCTGTTGCCCTGGCTGGATATTGAGTGGTGGAAGTGATGCAGAGCTGGAGGCAGAGTGGACTCATGGGAGGCTGGGTGGACAGAAGCAAATGAGGGAAGAAGTACACGAATAAGAGACAGAGAAAGAAAAAAGGGGCTTCCTCTGGGTGGCAGAATGCTGTATTGATTGTGGGGAACTTCCAGGGCCATCTAGACCCTGAATAAAGAAATGTATATGTATTTATAGTCTCTAAAATCTAAATGCCAAACTTCATCTTCCCTACACCACAGCAATTTGGTCTGTAATGAGAAACTCACACGGGAGTCACCGTTCCAAATTATTCTCCCCTAATGCTAATTCCCGATCCGATACAGGTGATGTGGATCTTCATCAGCAGTCGAAGTTGTCGCCTTCGAGCACTTGTATTTCTCGTGAACCAAAGTTCCGTGCTTAGGTCACATTGAGGCAACAACTTCATGCGCTGATGAAGATCCATGAGTTGTGGTTGAAAGCCACAGAAAAAAGCTGGTAAGTGGATTTTGAGTTATGATTACATGTTTAATAGTATTTTACCCCTGAGTCCAAAGGGAAGCTAACGATGATCAAGAGTCTTCTACAGCTGACAAACGTGAGGATATTGTTGCTAGCTGGCTGAGGACACCGTGACTGAATTTGAATGAAGAATTTAACTGGTTAAGAGGGAGACCAACACCAGCACTTGAACACATCTGGTTCTTGGACAAAGAAACAAGTCAAAAGGTACAAGGCTGTGTACAGTGAGGCGCAAGGTGCATTTTCTTCCATACAATTACCTAGGCCACTTAAGGCCTCAGTATTCTTTATATATATATATATATATATATATATATATATATATATATATATATATATATATAGTGCCTTTAAATGTGGCCATTTGAAAGCGGTGTTAACATATTTGGCTTTAGATTTGGTTAAACGATGTGTGGTCTTTCATGTGTTTAAAGCACCTTTTAAAGTTTCTAAAACCCCTATGATACTTTGATTGGCTTACATAGATTCACCTTAGGGTCCTTGGGTAATTTTAGATGATTTCAGCAGTTATGGTGTGGCATTGCAACAAAGCATTTAAAATGTGCTACAGCTCTGATTTGCCTTTTCTTCAAAGCAATGGTGTCAAAGTATTTAAAGCTTCCCCCATAATTCCTCAGAAACAAAGTTTAGATAATCAAAACTGATAACCGTAACATAAACTAAATTATCCAGAACACTCTTGTGGTTCTATGTAGAGTAAAACACTTTACAGTGGTGGAATTACTTCAGGAACCAGCATCTCGCGCCTCTGTAGTCAGATTTAAACTGTGGCGTGTACATGTTGATTCAGGTGATTGTATTTCGTAAGGCTGCAATCAGGGTTCTCCGAAGATGCACGTAAAGCATCTCTGCATGCATTGTGCGGACCGGACATCAATTCCTTATTGGTTTATCCAAATCCAATCAGGAGTGGGGATTTGAAACGGAAATAAACAAACATGTAACTGTTACACAGAAAGATTCGTACAGGTATACGTACAGTCTCTGACCTACTTCATGGGAGACAGAGGGAGGATAAAAGGTCTTAGTCCAATGGTCAAGGTCCGCCAATGGTTTTAAATATAGACGATTTTGTCAGCTTTAAAAAAAGTAGATACCACCACAAAGATATCGTAGAAACGATTCACCTCGGACTATGTGAGATATTAATAAAATATTTTACTGCAAACGTGCCCCCCTCCCTCTTCTTTTGTACTTTTCTCAGTCTCTGTACTGTAAATGATCTAACAGAGCAGAATTACCATGAGGATAATCTATAAAAGCAAAAGAGGCATGACTGCCATGGGTGGATGAGTGGATGCAGACGAGAAGGAGGAGGACGATTGTGAGGTGGCAGTCAGAGGAGGAGGAAGAGGAGGAGTGGGTTTGAAGGGCAAGGGGAGGTGAAGGAAATAAATAAAAGGAGGGGCAGATGTGAGATGTTGCTGGTATCCTGGGAAAAAAAACAAAAACATGCAACAAAGCTTGAGCGATCTGTGTGGATGATGAAGAGAGGAGGGACATGAGGAAGAGGAGAGTGTGGCGGAGGGTTTGCGTTTGTGTGCTCGGGTGTATGTGTTAGCAAGCGCATGCGCGGAAGTGTCGGGCTTTGGCAGGGTGATGGATTGCCTGTTCTGTGCCACGCATTTTCTAATCAACCCACAGCCACATCCTGGGGGTGGAGAGAGAGAGAGAGAGAGAGAGAGAGAGAGAGAGAGAGAGAGAGAGAGAGAGAGGGAGGAGTGAAACAAAGAAAAAGCTGTCTGACAAAGGAAGACAAAGGAAGGAGAGAATAATAAAGAGAAATAGATAAAGGGAATGCAGTCCATAGGAGCAGAGTGGAGTGACTGGAGGGTCTGTGGTAGGAACGGCTGCTTCTGCTCAGGCTAAACACACTCACACACAGTATTACACAACACAGCACAATGCAAATAACACCATCTTGTAAACCTTGCGAAGCCAACAAACCAAAACTATGCAACATAACACTATTAAAGCATTACAATACAGCACCACACTATACATCACAGTTTTCTGGATTATATTCAATACAGGGTAATGTTACAAAACCCTACACAAAACAGTGTAACAATACACACACTACATATACAACACAACTCTAAACATCTACAGTGATTTTTAAATAAATAATATTGGCTTATATTAACTCAAACATGTAATAAAGATTCTTTAAATTTGGCCCTTAATGGCACGAGAATGCTAGCAGCATGGCTCTATAGGCCTAATGTCTGTCAGTGGATTTGTCCACTGTTTTGGTGAAATATCTACAAAACTATTAGATAGACTGCCCTAACGTTTTGTATACATATGTATCCATCGTCTAAAATGTGGTTTATGACCAAATACTTGCACAAGAAAGAAAACATCCTCAGCTCTACTTTGTGTTTAGTGCTAAAAACAAACATTAGCATGCTAACATGCTAACGTTACTGACATTAGTATGTATTTTATCGCTTTGCTTCACAAGCCTCACAGAGCTGCGAGCATGGCTGTGTAGACTCTTAGCCGTGTCGCATTAACAAACTGATTAAATGGCTACATGTAGGTCTAATGTAAAAGCTGCTTTTGTCATGAACCCACAGAGAAGTATCACTAACTCTGCAGCTTTACAGCTCTACAGAGCTTTTGTTCTTCAGCATATTGCTTTTTTTTCTTCTTGCTTTTACAGCCATTTTTACATTCGCTCTCATGAGCCTGGTTTCGAGCAGCAGCAGCAAGCACCTGTTTTCAGTGATAAAGGTTCTGACCCATTGTAACACTACCTGCTCAGCACCAAACAGCAGACAGACACATTTAGAGACTAGCTGGTGAACACAGTGGAGCATTTAGCAGCTAAAGACACGGATATCTTTTCCCCAGGAGTTGGTGGAGACCAAAGCAGAACTAAAAAGGAGAGTGAATATTGGACTAATATTCATCAGGTGGACACAAACACGACTCCAAATGTATGATAATGTTGCTCTGTAACTGCTTAATGTGGATATAGGTGTATACTGTCACCACAGTTAGGTTCTTTCCTGTCTAGCCTCTGTTTACTAGCTTCTGGAACTCATCTGAATCCATATTAATTTATTAAAAAGCGTACATCACCTAATCCATGAAGATTTCCATGATGGATATGATGTAGTTTGGATTTGTTGGTGCAAAGAATGATAAAAACACAGAATATGAGCCTAATAAAGACAACAAACAGGTTATTTTTTGCCAAATACCATATTGGTTGACTACTTTTGCATTGACGATCCCAATTTCACATTTTCTTGATAGCAGGATCATTTTAGGAGGCATATAGTACAAAATGTTTGAAACCCTCATATCATCATTGTTTTTCTTCATATTGTACCTCAACATTCCCCCCCATCCTGTTTTTCTTGAACATTTGTTGTCCTCTTTTCTTTTTCTGGCTTCCCTCTCCTTCCCTCCCAGCATTCACTCTCTCTAACCACCCAGTGCAGGGGAAGGGCGAGTGTGTGTGGTGTGTGGGAGAGAAAGAAAAAGATGAAAGAGAGAAAGAAAGGAAGAGTCAAATTTGTCTCTTGCAGAAACAAATGAACAGGGAGCTAAATATACTCCAACTGACAAATGAACTCTGCAGTGAATTATGGCCTCATGACAAAACTCATCACACTATTACTCTCCTTCAACCTGTTTAAATAAAGATTTTCCTCTTCACATGTATTCTTAGTCACTGGATCTGAGACAGTGCTTTTGTTTGGTAAGTCATAAACGGAGGGCTATAGTCTGATTAAATCTAATTAAAATGTTACAATTAGGGCAAATGTATGTTTTAATCAGTGTGAAAAAGCAATCATACACAGATTTGGGTGTGTATGTTTTCATATCTGAAAGCATGACAGAGCAAGAAAACATTGCTCCACATTATGTAACACTTCATACTGTACAAATCCTACAAGCCAGTGTTATGTTACCCTCCCCACTGCCAAACCCACCTTCCATTTCTTTCACTTTTCTCCCTACATTTGGTTCCATTTAATTTTTTGGCTGTTTTTTTTCTTTAATTAATCTATAACACTTTTAAAAGGTTTAACTTAAGTTAGTTTATTGATATTTATGAATCCAACCTAAATCCAGACGTCTAAATCACCCACATCTCCATTTTTCCTTTTTAACAATTCAAGATCTGGTGTCGACCAATCAGAGCTTTGTTGGCAGGAATGCGACTTTTGTCTTTCTACCTAGCGACATCTAAAAAATTGATGACAGAAAAATTGCAACATGTGTATGAGATTAATGTAGCTGTACCATTCGGGGAGTTGTCTCTAGACATATAATGTTTTTAAAAAAGAATGGTAATTGATGGCCGATATATCCTGCGTCAAACCCGAAATATTGGATCCTACATAATACAACTCGATATAGTCTTTTATTAGACCTTCCTTGGGTGGTAAATGTTGCCTGGGAACGAGATGAATCTGAAAGCACATGTATTATTTGCTCTGGCAGTAATTCATATTTTTGATTTGGTTTGGCGATGTCAGGCTATGGTACAAGTCCATATATTTAAAAACTCCAGTGTGTAGCAAAAGTGTCTCAAGCTTGTTGGAGGTAAAAACTCTCATAGGCTCTCAAAAATGAGAATACTAAGAGTCTACACCCTGCAATGTTCAACTTAGGCACGGTGGTGCTTTTAGCTAAATGCTAATGTCAGCATGCTAACTTGCTCACAATGACTATGTTAGTTTAGATTGGTAGCATTTGCTAATTAGCACAAAACAAAGAGTAAAGCTAATGTCATTAGTGTTGAAGGTATTTGGTTTTAAAGTATTAGACTAAATGGAAATAGTATAATTCATGTTGTAATTGTTTATCATTCGGATGTAGTCTGTAGCACCCTAGTTAGCTACATTGTAGCATAATGTGACGCACAAACTAGTCATTCTTGTGTGTTTTGCATGAAATGGGCACAGGATTTCAAACAAAAGTAGGCCTATGTCCCAAAATGACACAGTGTGCCTATAAGCCACTTTAGCAGCCTTACGGGGTTACCATGAATCCTACATCAGTATGCTCAATGCACATTTTTATTATCTAGAAGTTTCTATCCATGATTATAAACCCATTTAGTATTAGGCATCTAGCTAGGCAGATATTTTGTGTGTGTGTGTGTGTGTGTGTGTGTGTGTGTGTGTGTGTGTGTGTGTGTGTGTGTGTGTGTGTGTGTGTGTGTGTGTGTGTGTGGCTGCTGCTATGCTGTGATGGAGTATGTGTCCTGCAGCCCTGTCTGCTACTAAATGGACCTGCTGTCTAGGGTGCGGTATGGCGATACAATTGTTTTATTTTATTAAAAATGAGAAAAAGAGCAAGAAAGCTTGAGAATGGGAAACGCTCCGACAGAGAGAGAGAGAGAGAGAGAGAGAGAGAGAGAGAGAGAGAGAGAGAGAGAGAGAGAGAGAGAGAGAATGCACCTGTAGCATTCATCAGGTCTATTTGAATTTCAAAGAAGTCACATGACCCTCTGAGTGGGGATGAAAGTGAAAGGAAATGTTTAAGACTCTCACCTTTGTTCTCTCCTCTCACCATTAAACACTAGCCGCTGCAATTCTAGAGGCAGTCAACGAGAGACAAAAACAGCTGACAGGAAAAGCAATGTACCACCCACATCATGGCTCTCTGAAGGTCACTATCAGGGTTTTGTGCAGATATTTAATATCTATGGAGGGACAATCAGTTTGCTCATGGGGACAGGGTTTTCTGAGTGATACCAATGACTCAATAACTATTTGGGTGCAGAGATCTTACAAGTTTAAGATCAGCTACAAGCTCAGTGGCTTGAGGCACGTTACATCATATGGTTACATCATGCCTGTTGCTATGCAACATAAGGCATAACAACAGCTTGTAATCTTGTCTCATAGAGCATCACACTTTGTAATTCAGATAACGGGAAATGAGTCAGCATATTTGAGCTATGGGATTCCAGAACATCAGGCACGTGGGTAATGTTATAGCAAGCAATAAGTGACTCCACCTCAAATCCCCACCTTTCTATTGGGGAAGGTGAGTTGAGTTGAATAATTTTTGATTTGGCAGTGCTGTTAAAGTAAATCTTAAATGTTAGTATTATGTGCGTTTTGTTTTATAACATAAATAGAGGATAATTCTTGGGCTCAGGCTTTATTTTTGTACTTTAGTCCATCATTGCCATTAGTTATATGATGATAACACTGTACTCCCTGAGGTAATTGCTGACATCCGGGTGATAGATCAACAACAAACTCTGATTGGGCAAAAAGCCGGAGCAGTCAGATGATATGATGGGTTGCATACAAACCAACAGATTATCTAAACCACTTTATTTGGAGGTCAAACTGAAAGTGAGTACACTTGAAATGTTATAATTATTCAATGTACTTATAGCAATGGCTGAACTTCTGGTTGACTTGCATACGTACACAGAGAAATCTGGAAATGAGGCATTAGACGATCCCTTCTTTTCTACAACAAACTCTTTTTCCCTCTTTCCCACCTCGAAATGTATTTAAAGTAGAGCTCAAAGAATCCCTTCAGAACAGTTTGCAGCAGCTCAAACTATTTTTGTGTTATTTTAAATGTCCCCTTCTTGTTTTTGCAGGTTCACCTCCTCTCAGTTTGACCCCTCGGGCTTGGTAAGAGCCTAACAGGTGGGCTGCTACTGTGTTAGCTCATCTCTCATCTCTCAGTCACACACAAACGCGCACACACCAAATCTCTTGTTTGAAGCTGTGATTATCATGTATTTGTCTAACGAAACTTAATATATTTCCATGCTGGGCAGTTGGTTATTATGTATCGGTCTTCACATGTCTTTAGCCAGTTCTTTATGGTGGTCACACCGTGGGCGTGTGGCTCACACTTCTCTTTTAAACAAACTGCATCATATTTCTTAATTCTTGAATTTCTTCTGCTACAAGATCTTTCTAGAAACAGCTTCATCACAATGACGTTCAAAAGAGCTAATCAGTTAAATACTGTTTCTCCTACTTTCTAGTTCATTTGAAATATATTGAGTCCTTACTGATACTAGTTTTGTAAATACTAGGCCAACTGCTACTTTTAATACCAATGATATTGTTACTATTATTGATACTAAACCTTGTACTACTACTGCTGCTAATACTACAAGTAGCCTACTGTTAATTTGATGTATTGCCGCTAATGCTACTAGCTACTAAAAAGTGCCTCCACTGCGGTTACTATCACTGAGGTTAATGATACTAAAGCAATACTACTACTGCCACCTGCTATCTACTTATAGGCTACTACCAGCACTGTTACTACTGTAGTAGGCTATATAACTGACACTATTACTGCTAAAACTACTACTACTAGTGATATTACTACTATTACAGATGCTAATGCTATAAGCCTTAAAACTACTACAACTTCAGCTACCGCAACAGCTAGGCCAGTAGGCTACAACAACAGATAATATTAGGGACCTACTGTTACTAAAACTACATATAGTAATTTCAGCTGCTTCTAGTTTCCCCTTTCCTACTGATATCACTGCTAAAAGTGATAGTCATGCTATCACGCTTCTAAAACAATAATTTAAGGGGACATGAGGGCTATTAAAGGTACCATGTGCGCTAAGTATCTAGCTAGCTAGCTAGCTAACTATCAAATTAAATAATGGTAAAAACTATATAGCCTATGCATCACAATTGTTTTTGTAATGAAGGAAATACATTAAATATGTTTGTTAGACCTCAAACTGACTCAGTTATACAGCAATATCTATCTACAAATGGCTAACAGCTAACATTAGCCACCATAAGCTACTAGTCATAGCCTACCAGACCAAGTAAAACTGCAGTGTATTGAATTGGATGAAGGTGTGTTTTATTATGAAGTCATGCAACTTTCAATTTGTAAGAGGAATATTGTGTTATTCTTCTTTCAAAAGTTACATAGGCTTTTTAATCCAACATTTGCATTTAAAGTGAGTGTTAGTTTAGACTCATACATGTCCATTAAATGTGACAACTCCCATGCTTAATTTATTAAGTAAGATTCTAAGTAAATGTGTATCCAAACTTGTCAGAATAAATCCTCTAAGGTTAACAGCTGTTTTATAGACAGACATCCAGTATATCATCTTTGCATTAATTATGAATTAATAACCTGCATCATATCCATTAATGCAGAAGTGGACGACACTGACTGTAACATCTGATTTGACATATTTTGGTATTACATATGCACTCTGCATCAGCCTGACTCTAATCCTAACAGTATCATCGCCATGGATCTATGTTTAGGCCCATATGCCTAAAACTGTCATTTCCCAGTAAGCTACACATATGACTCAATACTCAGCAAACTATAATATTGTTGGATCATGAATTACATCAACTGGTACTACTTTTTGAGTAGTGAGCCATTTTAGGCTGATTTTCCCTGACCATCCCACTAAATCCTTTCCTCCTGAAACCATCCTAGAACCATCTCGATGCAGGGAAATATTGCATGAAACTGTTAATGCGCCAGAAATGCCTTATTTCTGGTCCAGATTATGCAAACATGGCCTCTAACTGCTCGTATTATTCCTGTTCTGTATGTGCGGATTGCAGTGGATTGCGTTTTCCCAGGGCCATGCTGTGTGTCCGTACTTCTACTCTCTATTAAGACATGATGATGTAGTAACCTGATCGGATTTGGCCATTAACAGGCTTTACTTGAAATGGGTAAAGAGGGGAAATCAGCATCCACGCAATATCTATTATTTCTTCTCTTTTTCACAATTAAACAGCGACAAAAACGGGCTATTGTGTCTTTTTTATTGTTTATGTAAAGCGCATGCAGGCTGGGTTTGTACACAGGGGATTCCACCGCACAGACAAAACACACTACATATAGGGAAGACATCTGCACGCACACACACCCTCCTTACGCACAAACACACGTTTCTCTGTCATACACACACAGCAGCAGCAGTGATGTAAATAATAAAAGGCACACAGCCAGTAATACTAAAATAATCTGCGTGAAAACTCCCGTTTAATCCGTATTTTTTGCATCACTTCCAACTGTTTGACATCACTTAACAATCAATTGATCTAATATAGATTCACGTCAGCTTGAATAACGGTGACAAAGTCAACAATCCACACATAAAAAGGTGACTTTAACCTCCATCATCTCCCTAGAAGAGCAGTAAAGCAAACCTCAGGCCAGCTGGCGTCTCTTGCCATCTGCTCTTGTGTGGATGGGGCTGCTATAATAAAGACAGGTGATGGAAGAAATCAGATAAACAGGCCTACCCGCTGATGTTTGCCAATGGAGGTCCGGGACCGGCTCGGATCTGTGTGTAATTCCTCCTCTGTGTGTGTGTGTGTGTGTGTGTGTGTGTGTGTGTGTGTGTGTGTGTGTGTGTGTGTGTGTGTGTGTGTGTGTCTGGGGTGCGGGTTCTGTCAGTGCCCGTACGGCCTGGGAGGCGTAAAGACGGAGAATAGGGGAGAAGACGGAGAGGAAGAAGAAGCGCAGAGCATCAGGAGCGTTAGCATCACCTCCGTTCACGATACACAGGAGACTGAGACACGTTCATTCCTGTCGGATATAACAGCAGACTGCCCGATGTCACGCCTCTCTCTCTCTCTCTCTCTCTCTCTCTCTCTCTCTCTCTCTCTCTCTCTCTCTCTCTCTCTCTCTCTCTCTCTCTCTCTGTCTCTGCCTCTCTCTCTCCACCTCTCTCTCTCTCTGGCTCGAGAAATACAAATAAATCTTGTCACACGAATATTGTGTTGCCTTTACGTGAGCCTGGTAAATTCGGTGATCCAAATCTGGTGCCTTCAAGAACTCATCCAGTTTCCCAGTCATCCAGTTAATGCACCAATGCATCGCTCTAAAAATCGAAGGCGTATTCCCCTTCACCGGTAGAGTCCAAATCCACCCTCCACCTTCTCTTAGCTGGAATATGGGATGCATTTTCTTCATTTACAAAAAGTCTAAGGTACCACTTTCTAAAACGTCCCAGTACTGTCATATGGATTTCAATAAAGTGATGGATGTCTTTGTGTAGCTGATGATGACAAGAAAAACAAAGCACCTGGATTGAGGTTAATGTCTTACTGCGTGTTCATGTACATTTAAATGAGGACAAACATTTAAATGATGACAAACTTGACACACTTGACAAAACTCCACCAAAGCCACAGAAGAATACTATACTGTCCAAATGGTCACCTTTTAATAAACTACTCATATGTACCTCAAGTCATAATGAATGTTACGTCATGTATATGATTTGAAAATGCATTACTTTGGCGCCATCTGGTGACAAACAAAGACCATTTGCTATTCATTTTGATGTGTTTGAAAGGTTTGAATACATCATTGGAACTGGAAGGAATGCTGTATATTTGAAATATATTATTTCCAAACAGGGATTATGAAAAGTATTAAACAAGTGTCTCCTTGTCCTTGTAAAATTGCTATATATATATATATATATATATATATATATATATATATATATATATATATATATATATATATATATATATATATATATATAAAAACTATATATATATATAAATATATAAATATATATGTATATATGTATCCTCATGATTGTTTGCACTTATTGTAAGTCGCTTTGGACAAAAGCGTCAGCTAAATGAACTGTAAGGGGAGAATGTGCTAAGCAAGCAAGGGAAATAACCGATGAAGGACAAAATAGTACACAGGATGGCAGTAATGCAATAATAGAGAAAGCAAGCTGCCGTAAATCTCGAAGTAGAAGAAGAAAGTAAAGCAACATATGATGACGTCGTTATAGAGCGCCGCAGAAGCTAGCACTCCAGCTAGCAACGTTAGCTCACGCTTTGAAAGGAGATTATTGAAAACTTCACACCTCTTGCTGGTGGATGTTTTATCGTGTTAGATGGTCCACCAACCGCCCCGGTGCCGAGTAGTTGTTTGCTCAAGTCTCAACCGGCAGTCGTTATGGCAGAAAAGGGGGATTTATCACCAAACCTTCTGACAGAGGAGATGAAACACAGCAATGGCGACTTCGTACCCCCAGACGGTTTATGCTGGGTGTCAGTGCTGTCCTGTCTGCTGCTGGCGTGTTCTTATGTTGGGAGTTTATACGTGTGGAGGAGTGACCTGCCGAGGTGAGCCACACACAGCGGTGTGATAGATACACTCTTTGAGTACTATATGGTTTTAATACTGTCTACTATGTGCTTCTCTTATGCTATGTTCACTCCGACATAGTTTACCTATTCAAAAGGCTCAGTGGGATTTTACATTAAAGTCACAAACATATATGTTACATCAATCATAATTAGTACACGTGTTCTCTCTGAGCATGTGGTTCTCCCTGTATGTGAGTTACTGTGTTTGACAGTGACATCAGTAGCGCCACTGTGTGGCCTGTAATGAAGCAAGTATCTGATAATTCCATAATTTGCCTCAACCATGGCCGGACTAACAACATGGCTGTTAGGGGGCAACATTGCATACTTTTTCTTTTTACTTTAAGTATGTAATGCAGCTGCCCTTACAAAGTATGTACTGTCGCATGCAATATACATACAGTTGGGACATACTACTTCGTCATAACATTGCACCTTAAATTTTGACCCTCATATCTCTGCTGCATGCTGACTTGCATACTTGCATACTGCATTTGACATATTATGTAGTGGGACAAACAAAATATGCTAAATAGTATGGTAATATGGATATTAGAATGCACGGTGTGCTTCTTTGTTTATCCAAAGACCCACAAATCAACCAGTGCTGAAATAATACAACTTTGCCTAGCAGGTAATTTGAATAAGCACAACTTTATATGCACTATGCAACTTTATATATAGGCATTTGGTTTGCAGGTGCTGATGTGTTAGAAGAGAGCACTCGCTATGAGTGCTCTCTTCTAACACATCAGCACCTGGTTGTGTCTGTTTGTCTCAACGTCTCCCAACTGGTAGAATACAGAAACAATACCCCCCCCCCCCCCCCCCCCCCCCCCCCATTGCAACACGCTGCTCGGAATAATCACTGAGAGTGTGAAGTGAACCTTTGATGTGATTACTCCTCATTAAATCCAGATACTCCGTAAATATTTGGTCTTTGCTGTGTGTACAAGACGAGTTAACAATATCGGCTAATAATACCAGATGATACTTAAATATTTACTTCAGTCATAACAAATCCCTTGCAGGTCTGTAGTTTCCTAATAATGTTTGAGGCTCATGTTTGTACCAAATAAATGAATTTAGTTGTGTATGGTTTGAAACTTAATTTACAATATAGACTGCATAGATCTTTTTGACATGTGACTCCATGAAAAGCACAGATGTAAATGATAGAATTTAATGATGTCTGATTCAATTTAGTTGTGTTAATGTTATTAATTAATAATGACCTTTTCTACCATCAATTATGCACTGACTACAAGATACTCACGATACATTGAACACCTTTTTTATATTAGCTCTTAGAATTAGATCCAAATTACATAGTTCTATTCAGGATATTTTGCTAGGAAAGTATTTGGATATCAAATATTTAAGTTAAATAATTTGCAATTAATCCGATCACCAACAAAAACCCATAACCTGGCAGTTATATTTTCAATATGAATTAATCAGATTATGTTTATGATTAATCTTTTAGGCTCTGTTTAATATTTTAAAAAGATTAATCCACTCAAAAAACACTTTGAAAACGACATTTGTGGTTTTCTAGGAGGTTATGTGGCAGACTATTCTTGGTTGGGAGCAGTTGCCACGCAACCGGCAGAGACTCCAGGAAGTTTCTCGTCCTTGCCAAGAAATAGTCCGTATTAAAGTACTGTATGGATGGGACATAGTTATGCCAAAGTGACAGACAATGTGATGAGCAAGAGCAAGAAGCCAAAAATCATTAAAACGATCCAATTTTTGAATGGAATTTGGTGTAATGTTCTGCACATAAACAAAAGCAGGTCAGGACCGGTACTATTTAACCGCTGTCCGTTACGACTGCTGAGCTAGAGTTGTGTCTCCGGTTCTCTGTGCTGGGGATGATTATGCGATGTGTGATTTTATTGTTTCTACTGATCCATTCCTCAGGGATCACCCCGCTGTGATAAAGAGACGCTTCACCAGTGTACTCATCGTGTCGGGCCTGTCTCCTCTCTTTGTGTGGGCATGGAGAGAATTCACAGGTGTCAGGGTGAGTCCAAGTCATACTATAACACCATAAAGTGCTGTATATGTGTTGTTGTGTCATGTTGTAGTTTTGCTTTTGACCTATTTGTGTGTGTTTGTGTGTCAGACTGGCCCAGCGTTACTCGCTCTCATGGGGATCCGCTTTGAAGGCCTCATTCCTGCTATCATACTTCCTCTGATGCTTACTATGGTAAGAAGCAAATCTTCTATTGATTGGCTGGATAGAATTCGGCCGTTGCTCAGGTTATAAGCAGAATTTAACCACGAAGCGCCACATTAAATGAATTCCCGATCTCAGCTATCGGAGCTCTCCTCATGATGTGAGACACGTCACGAGAGGCCGAGATATGGTGTAAGATTAAGATTAAAGAGCCGTGTGCATGCAGGTCTTCTGAAAACAACAGGAAGGTAGTTATTGTAGTTTGGCTGTTTCGGCCGCTTATCAACACGGTCAGCACTTGTTGCTGTGACAGATCATGGAGGAAATGAAGGTACTTTAAAACCCTTTAAAAAAATATGTGCATCATGTCTGCGTGCTCAATCTGAGACTTGATGCACAAAGTTTTAGATTCAGTGTGACTTGCACTAGACAGGATATCAAATATATATATTTTTTCTTTTAACAATAGTGATTGGTAGATTTGGTGAGATCAGCGCTATGGGATATTAAATCACCCATCTTGGCTCAATGCATCTTATCCTTTCTTACCCTCAGGTGTGCATAAACTACAGGATATAAACTTTTTTTAAATACAAAAATTTGAAATTAGATTCTCTTCATCGGCAATTATCGTCATCGGCTGAAAAATATCCATGCTGTGCATTTCCAAATAAAAACCTTATCAGTCAAATGCAACCTTCTGCCTTATATGGTAATCTGCCCCCAATGTTCCCATGTGACTAATTGGTCCAGTATCTAGTGAGAAAGCTGCAGATGGCAGGTCCCCAAAAACATGGTAAACTAGATAGTTACCTTTTTTTAAGTTAGAACGTGTGTGTGTGTGTGGCTGTGTGTGGCTGTGTGTGGCTGTGTGTGGCTGTGTGTGGCTGTGTGTGGCTGTGTGTGGCTGTGTGCTGTGTGTGGCTGTGTGTGGCTGTGTGTGGCTGTGTGTGGCTGTGTGTGGCTGTGCTGCAGGTCCTGTTTCTGGGCCCTCTCATGCAGTTGGCTATGGACTGTCCCTGGAGCTTCATGGATGGGATCCGGGTGGCCTTGGGTAAGAAAGCCAACATTCTTTTATTTATGACATCTCAGATTTTATGGACACTTCATAATTAGACCAAATCTGTGTTACAGCGTGATGCTTTTTTTTGTGTTGTTAATGAACTGTAATGAAGTGCTTTCTCTACAATATAGGATTTAACCTCCTCCTCTTCCTCCCTTGCAGACCCGTGGTTCTGGATGTTGTGTTTGAGCGACATGCGCTGGTTGCGGAATCAGGTGGTGGCACCGCTAACGGAGGAGCTGGTGTTCAGGGCCTGCATGCTGCCCATGTTGGTGCCCTGTGCTGCGCCTTTCACTGCCATCTTCACCTGCCCCCTCTTCTTTGGAGTCGGTGAGTTCTGACAGTGTCAGGCGTCTTAATCTATGACGGATAAAGTATATTCAAGTTATTTCGTGTGGCTAGTAGTATAATTTAGCATCTAATTTGATAAAAACCAAGGGCCTCCTGCAAGCAACTTAACTGCAAGTTATGTATGTTTTTACATTTTTAGATCTTGGGATGTATTTGTTCCCAGCCTCCATTCCTTTTCATGTGGTTCTTTTATGAAAAGGAATACTATGTTATTCTTACATTTGAGTTTTGAGTCCAGTGATGAGTGGCAGATTCCCAGCTGATATCTTTCACATCCCAACATTTGTTTTGCACAGATGATTCATGTTGATGCATGTCTGAGTCTCTAAACGTGCTCGTCTTTCCTCCAGCTCACTTCCACCACGTGATTGAGCTGCTGAGGTTCAGACAGGGGACGCTGTCGGGGATCTTCCTCTCTGCAGGTGAGCACTGATGTGTTTTAGGATGCGTCCGAGTACAGCGCATAAATACAGCAGGAGGAAGAAGCTGAGGCTGAAACGTGTTTCTCTGATTTTTTTTTTTTTTACAACAGTGTTCCAGTTCTCCTACACAGCAGTGTTTGGGGCCTACACTGCCTTCATCTTCATCAGAACAGGTGAGGAGCTGTCTTTACGTCTTACACTCCAGATTAATTCTGAATTTTCTTTCAATTTTTTTTTATTTATACGGAAATAATGATGCTTAAATTAGATTGTTTTCACACAAACTACAAAGAATTTGTTTTATAAAATGAAGAAAATCTTTCATGACATTTCATTAACTCTTGAGTCAACATCTGTTTCAAATGTTTATTTCTATATTTAAACACTACATTCAGAGGGTTAAAATGTTCTCAAATCTATGGTTACAATCAGTCTGTATTAAAGGAATACTTCAGTCCCAAAATTATTATTTGACACATCAACTACTCAGCCTTGTTTTAGTGAAGAAAACTTTGTTTTTCTCGCATGCTTCCACGGTGAACGAAGAATCCAAAAAAGTCTTGATGAATCGAAGTAAATGGGTGTCTCTATTTAACAACGACAAAACTAAATCAATAAAAAAAACTCCCACACAGATCGTGCAGTGAAATCCAAGTCTTAATTATCCAGTCGTATGCTCACTATTTCCCAGACACATGTTTTCACTAAAAGCTTACTATTCACATGGTTCCCAGGGGGCCTTGGAATCCTTCAAGGTTTGTACATTTGAGGGAAGAAAATTTAATTTAAACATTTTGTGCAAGAATAGAAATAAATTAGAATTGTTTTCTGTGAGCTTCCGTAAAGCCGGCCAGTTGTCATTATAAAAATGGTAATTAGCCTTGATCCGTGTCTCAAATGATGCCATGTTGGGTCCTTGAATTTGAGGGGATTAAGCCTGGAAAGTGTATTTGATGTTTAAGAAGGTGCGGAAACCCTGAAACACTTCCACATCCTCGCACGGACAAATAAAGAGCGCCTGCGCAAGCGCTAGACCGAAGTATTTCTTTCAAGCTAATTCTACATTCATTACGCTGGCAGTATAAACTGTAACAGATGGTTCAGGTAGATCCGTGCACCCTCGCACTCCTTAAGTGCTCACGTCTCCTCTTCCTGTGTGTTGCAGGTCACCTCATCGGTCCGGTGCTCTGCCACTCCTTCTGTAACTACATGGGTTTTCCCGCCATCAGCACGGCGATGGAGCACCCCCACCGCTTCACCGTCCTCTCCTCCTACCTGATGGGGGTCCTGCTCTTCTTCCTCTTCCTATTCCCCTTTACCGACCCCTCGTACTACGGCATGCCCACACCAGTGTGCACCCTCACCTCCTCCCCCAGCTCCCTCTGCCTCTCCTGATCCCTTATTTATTTTTAATTTTTTTACAGTTCAGGTACAGGTTACACTTCTGACAGCGCTAAGAGCCATGTGGAGTAAGTTGCCACTGAGAGGTGGGGACATCTGTAGCCTAAGGACCCTTGATATGTCCACACATTTACATGAACACATTTCAGTTAATCAGCTGAAGCTCTTCCACAGAGTCCAGTTTTGAGTAGGTGGCGGTTCCTGTTGCTGGCAATGAGCCCAAGAGTGTCGGGTTCAAGGACATCCTCTGTAATCTTTGGCCTGCGCTGCCGCCCTGATACTAGTTTTAGTGTAGTTCTAACACTGAAGGACACAGATCCTCTCTGATGGATCTCATCTACTTGCCATGAAGCCTCATGACTTACCTTTTTGGTGTACTTGTTTTCTACTCATCTTTTTAAAGGATAATTCTGGTTTATTACAATTTAGGTCTTATTCTTGTTGTTATTGCAGAGATTTGGAGACAAAGTGACGTCACAAAATTAGTCCTATCGGATAGGTGTAAACAAAGGATACCGTGCCGTCCTTTTAGCATGGACGCTGCGGAAAAGAAGCAGTTATATCTCGGATCTGCACTTTGTTTCGATGACCTTTTTACGTTTGCTTCCGCTGTGTGGTGCGTCAAAATGTATGTTCATGTTAAAACATTTTTTTTTAAATTGGCCAACATCGAAACCTTTTTAAATGGTAAAATGTTGACCAAATAAATAATTGGGCGGGCTCGCGTTCAGTTTGACAATCTGGATTAACGTTGGTTTGTCGGATCACCTGCCTGCTTGTGTTTTTGATGGCAAAAACTATAAAAATAAGACCCGAGTTAAAACGTTCTGCTACGGTCTCGGCAAAGTAAAGGGTTTTGGTTTGTGTTGGGGTCATTTAGTTGCTTAAAGCTTTGGGTGTAGGTTCGGATTTGAAATTGGTCAGTACTACTCGGGTTCGGTTGAAGCCCCATACAGAACTATCATCAAGGTTTAATAAACCAGAATGATCCTCTAAGTGATCCTCCCGAGTGACGCACGGAAACATGTCTTCATGGCTGCACTGCATTCTGGTCTATAGAGGCTCATGGAGATGTTGGCATCATCTGCCTCTCCTTGTTGGAACTTCTCTCTTTTTAATGATTGTTCACTGGCAAATATGCCGGCTGTAGCTGCACTGGAGTACAGGAGTGTTGGGTGTGATGGTCACCGATGGTTGTTTTTAATGTTACGAGCTTGTTTTTAACATTTCAGGTTTCTTCTTTTTGTTCAGACAAATCAGACACCAGGACTCTGCTGTTTGTACACAGTGTTTTTGTACATTAATAGTTATTTATATACCATGTTTCAGTTGTTGTTCTGATGGTGAAGGTGGGGGGGTGATGGGATAGCTTAGGGAGGTTCGTAATGGCAGAAACGTACTCTATGTAAGTGCACAAATGACAAACTGGTCGTACATGCTTGTCCCCGGGGAGGGAAACTGGGCTGCCATGACAGCTTTTTTGGCTAGTTTTAAGACATAACGAAACAATCAAATGAACAACTAAAAACAAGGGAACACAAAGAGGTAATTCCATGACTTTATGAACAAATGAATTTCCCTGAAATTTGAGACCCAGCAGCTTTTTCGTGTACCGTATGTATGTACTGTAGTCTCATCCTAGTCCTATTCTAGTCGTGCACACTACTTTCTTTAAAAAAACAAAACAAAAAAATTTGCTGATATGTGGAATGAAATTGCGCATTCAGACCCCCGCATCCAAATCCATATTACATAGTATAATCCAAAACTATAGGATTTTATGGGACATGTATATCATCCAACACTGCAACTCCTGAATGATGAGTTTGTGTAGCCTGAAATGTCTGCGCTCGTGTCCTTACAGAGTACGTTTTCAGCCTTGTTTTCATATGCTAATTTCTAATTATTTTTTCCATTCCAAGCATCTCGCACGTAGGCTCTTACAATCATTGTACCATTATTAGAATTTGGCTCTATGATTTTCTAAGGCCGTCTCTTCCCCAGTATATGTGCAGATGTGAAAGGGGTACCTACTCAGTTTTTATATTGCCTTTAATCGAAGTAAGACTCGCGATTCTCGGGTGTCCTTTAATTGAGGCAGGAATGCGCCCACCACTACGCTGCATGCTGCTACATGTATACTGACGATACAGAGCCAGAAGAAAAGGTCACTGTGTTCACACCTGTACTATAGAGAACATTGAAACTGGCCAGCGGCGCCTCAACTACTTAAAGGGTAAACTTTTATTTATTTATATCCCAAGTTTTGGCATTTCTAATAACATTTTACTCACACAGGTGGCTTTAAAGTTCGATGGAGCGGCAACTCAAGCACTTGCAGATTATATGTAAAGCAACTGTTTATTCTTTTCCCCCATTTTGCCTTTAAAAGGTAACCCTGGGGAGTTTCTGCGTCAAAGATGCACACTGTGTGTTGGTGAGAAAGCCCAAATTTTAAATAGAACTTTTGATTGTCCAAAGAAACTCCACAGGGCATCTTTTTAACATAAAGAACAGCAATTTCATTGTTTACCGATACTCTGCTTCACCAGACCTTAGCAATAGTGTTCCAGCTAGAAATAATGGCCAAAACTTAAGAAAAATGTTTTTCCACTCGATTTAATATTGTTTATGACCATTTCATTCTAGACATTTATAGTAGTGTGCACTAGACCTCTGCACAATTTCGTAATATTCTCCTGAGTGGATATCAATGTGCATCACTGGCTTTATTTTCTTTTTCTTCTTTTAAAAATGTCATTTAATTGAGGCTTTTTTTTTTTCTTTTTCTTTTTTAGTGATTGGCACAACCAACCTGTGTCCCCATTCCCCCCTCCCCACACACACACACAACACACTTGAAGTTATTTGTAGCTCACAGTTGGTGATGTTTGAGGTGCTTCTGAGAGTGGCAGAAAATGGCAAACACACTCTATTAGCTATACTTGTACTGTGAAGAGGAAGTGGGCTGCTTGGGTCCTAAGCAATAAATCCGATACGTGGGAAAGTTTTTGGACCCGTTTTATGTGACTGAGCAAATAATAACAGGTTTTCTAAGATGGAACATGTGCCGTGTATGTATATTAATAACTCTTGGCAGTTTACAAAACCCTTGGCCGGTAGTGAACTTGGACAAGTGGAACTTTAGTGACGAGAGTTGCACTTTACCTACCTGAAGCCGACAGCAGGGGGCATCAGAGCACTTTTGTCAGAGGCAGAGCTGCTGCGGGGGAACTCTCCATTCTGCTTATCAGCCTGCATGACATCAGTCACTGGGAAAACCAATTCACTCTAACTTATTTTTTTACTTTAGCTTCTACGCGATTACGCCCTGATAAATGAGATCGATGCAGAGACGAGGGACCCTGTGGGGAGACTCACTGATGCTGGATCTCTGTTAAAAAAAGGTTTTAGTTTGTTCCTGCCTCCCACATAGTGTTTCATTGCTCTACTAATAGATTGTGTATTCTTATACCACAGCCATGCTTTACAAATAAGCTTTAAAGAATAGTCTGAAAACACTTTGCCCCAAGAGTCACTTATTAATAGAGCATCTTTTTGTGACCCCAGTGAGGGTCAATGAGTCGCATATATGGGTGTAGTTTATGTTTAAAATGTAGGGTTGGGGTTAAGGTTAAAATAAAATTTCACTATATAGAAATCATGATATGCCTCAAACTTATACAAAGCCACTTTGTGTAGATTTAAGAATACACGTAATCAGCGCATCTTTCTTTGAAGAAAGAATGAGCCAATCTGAAATTGAAAATTGGTTTCAGAATCGTTCTTCGTGTCCTGGGAATGGATATTTCTGTCATTTTTCTTTGAGTGTAGCGACACATGGTTGTTTTTTTGCTGCCACTGGTAGGTGCCAAATTCGAATATTTTCAAATACTACCACAGAGTGGCTTTAATTTTTTTTTTTAAAGAAGAAAAAGAACTACATAAATCAAATGATCATAGATCAATTTGAGAAATCTCCCACAACCTCATCTGCCTCTTAAGAAACCCCATGCAGAACTTAAGGCTGGCAAGTGGACTTATTATTACTCTTTGCAGCACATCTTTCTAAAGTGGAAACAATCATTTTATGCAGAATTAAAAGATGCGTTTCCTCCAATCCTGCTAAGAAAAAACGGACAAATTGAAGATCAGTTTTATAGATTTAATCACATGTTGTCGAGCTTCATATTAGTTATTTCAATTTCCGTTCTTTCTGTGTTTCTATAAAAAAATGAAAAATACAGGTTGAAGTTGCCCCTTTTTTTTGTTTTTTATAACTCTATGTGTGCGCATTGTTTGACCATGCCCAGCCCAGAAACTCCTGATATTATTTGCAAACAGGCCATCCCTCAGAATACTTTTTGTTTGATCTTTAGCTTCTCAGTTTCCTGTCACCGGCTTAACCTCAGACACAAATCAGGAGGAAACACTAGTTTTGCCTTTTTACTGCTGTAATAAGAGACGAAGAGAAAAGAAACACTTCATATTCTTCTCCCAAACTGTGTCCTCAGCCAACAACAACACGTCAGTATTTGCTGTTTAAGATGGTGAACCTGTATTAATATGCAGAGAGCAGCCTCGACAGAGACTGCAGAGTCTATTTTTGCTGAGGTTTAGCAGCTCTGTTATTTTAATACACACACCCAGAGGAAGAATATTTCAAATGTGCATTTTCAGAACTTGTGGAAAATGAATAGTGAGTCCGCTGGTGAAACAGAACTCCACAGATGTTTATATTGAGCACTATCTTTTGTAACAAGATCTATTTTGGTGACAGGAACAGAGTGTACAGATATGTGCATGTATTTTATGCTCACCGAGTCACACTTGTTGTACGATTTCAAGTCAGACACGACAGAACCGTGTTTTAGTATGACAATCTTTTACAGAAACTTTGGAATTACTGCAAAAATATCTATTTGTAAATAAATGATGTTCTTTTATACATTGTTTAGTGTCAATGCTTTTATTGATGCATCGTTAAATAAATGTATGTCCGTCCAGATGTTGCAGGATGTATTACTGTTTGTCTTTTGATTTGACAATGATCCCTTTCATCTCCTATTTTATTACAATGTTATGAGTTTAAAGATAAAATACATAAGTCAGAAATCAGTGCACTATGCTACAATAAGTGTACCAGCTATATTTGATACTTTACAATCACTTTTGTTTGATGGTGTAATGTTAAGCCCTGTGTATTATCTTCATCTGTAATGCCAGCACTATTAGCACAATTATATTTAAAGGGACAGTTCATCTCAAAAATATATATTTTCCCTCTTATCTGTGGTGCTATTTATCATTCTAGATTGTAGAACTAAATGACGTGGCAAAAAAAAAGAAATTCTCTTTCAAGATAATTCAGACATCGTGAGCGGTTTCATCTAGGAACTATTTTATTGAACTACACCCGGCAACCGTAGCACCGCGCAGAAGTAAACCTGGATTTCTCCTTACCTTCGCCAACTGTTATGTTTTTGGCTTGGTCAGCAGGATTCTGAAAAAAACTACCAGTCCAATTTTCCAGAAGTTGAAGTTATAGAAATAAGAACCCATCACATTTTCGAGCAGATCCGAATCACAGGGCGGATACACGCATTATTTTTAACTTGTGGAAACTTTTTTTTGCTTCCTGTTATTTAAAAGTCCATCTGTGATGCTCAAATGTAGTGTAACAATAGCACAAGTAGTCGGTGAACCGACAGTAATAACAACCAGTAATGTCAGTTACACGGCATCTAAAGCTGCCGTCAAATGTAGCCTGACTTTACTAACGCATTGCACGTTTGGTCATGTGGATTGAATTTCACAGCTCTTGTCATATCTCAACTTCCAGATGTACAAGTTTATCTTCTCCAGTCCTGTTAGATTAGTACACATGAGACACGGAAACTTGTGATTGACAGCAGCTGAGAGTGAGGAAATGGCATCTTGCTGTGTTGATTTTCACGGCATTAAAATTCAGATGGATCTCTCAACGGCAGAGGACAGCAAAAGGAGGGAAATGTACATATATTCTGTCAGTAAGAAGAGCTGTTCTCTGCCTGTGCTCCTGAAAAAGTAGAGGGAAATCAGTTATTTAAACCTGGCTAGCTGTTATGCTCATAATTGTAGGCGTTCTGACAAATGAGTCATACTGACAATGCACATATAAAAAATGCAAACTCTTTCCTACTTTCCAAACCTTCCAAATTTGAGATTCATGTGAATCAATTCAAACACTTGTCTGTCTAAAAGAAGAAATTAGCCCCGTGGATTAGCTTTTTTAGCTAGCACCAAAGCGATCTACTATAGGGTTTGGGAAACATGGACTCGGACTCGGACAAAACATCACTGCAACAGCAAAATATATATATATTTTAAACACTTTACAGAAACAAATATAATTCCTGGGATTAGCCGTTACTGTGCTTAAATGAAACAGACCTTTTATTTATTTAGCTTTTATTTTGTCAGTCTTTCTAGAAAATAAATCATGCTCCTGGGGTTTACTTTCCATATTCTAAGAAAAATGAACATCCACTACAGCACTTGCTAATAGAAGTTAAACATTTTGTGACTTGTGAGTATATGAAAAAATACAGCTTCAACTTTTTTTGCTGTGATCTCTGCTGCTAATAAATTTAGTTATGTGTGAGCTTACCATAGCCACTCTAGCTAGCTAGTAGCTTTGCATTTGCATATGAATCATGGCTGCGCCTGCTGCCCTGGTCCTGCTGGACACCGGGAAGCCTTTTTGACATTTTCCTGGATTCATCCATAATTTCTGTCAAATGTTGTATTTGTACTATGTTGTTTATCCTGTACACACGACATCTATTGCACGTCTGTCTGTCCTGGGAGAGGGATCCCTCCTCAGTTGCTCTCTCTGAGGTTTCTTCCATTTTTTCCCCTTTAATTTTGGGGTTTCTTTTAGGAAGTTTTTCCTTGTGCGATGCTAGGGTCTAAGGAAAAGCACACTGAGACAAATGTATAATTTGTGATATTGGGCTATACAAATAAATTTGATTTGATTTGATTTTGTATTAGCTACAAGAACTAACCCAGGGGGCTGATATCTGTGTTTTACTTTGGTTAGACTCAATTACGTTTTCAAATAGACAGATAAGATTTAAGTTTATATAGAAAGCTTTAGGAAGCGCTCGCTGCTTGCTCCAATAACTGTTTGCTGGCAACGTATTTTCCAAATGGGGGGCCAGTCTGGCTCGATTTTAGGGGTACCAAATATATGAAGCACAAAAGTAACATATCAGCACCATCCCTATCGGTTTGGTTCTCCAAAAGACGAATGATACACATACAACAATAAAAGCAAGGATAGCCTCATTCAGTATTAGCGTACATACAAGGAAATATTTTGCCACATGGCATTTCCCAAATTGCAAGTTAGCATGAGTCACAGTCAGAATGAACACAATTATGAAGGTGGAAAAATACTGTACATTTATTCTAAAGAGCAAGTGGCTCAATGACTGCAAATTACATTCCTCCATCATCCACAGTCACATCCAGTCTTAAATTGTCCATCCTGTCTTGATTACTTGTGTCCCGTTCGCCCTCTTCTCTATCGTCTCCTCTAACTGTTCCCTTCCTCCATTTATTCCTCATCCATTTACTCTCCTCAGTATTTTACTCCCACCATCATTTCCCCATCTTCCCCTCAGTCCTCTACTGTATATCCTCCGACACAATCAATCAGCTCCAGTTGAGAACAATCAAATGTAAATTTATAATGGAGGGGAATTAAAATGGCCTCAAGAGAGCCTCAACAGCCCAAAGAGAGGAAAGTTAAACTAGGAAAAGAGTGATTACCAATTTCATCTCATTACAGTGACTGGAAAGGTCAGACGTTTATATTGTGGTAGAAGAGTAGTTGAAGAATCTTACAGCCTGAGGGAAAAAGATGCTCTGTAGTCTGGTGGTAGGACTTTGGATACTTCTTTATCGCTTGCCAGACGGCAGCAGGGTATACAGACTGTCGCTGGGGTAGGTATCGTCTTTTGATAGGCTAACCATTGCGCTATGCGCAGGCGCCACACCTCACCGGTATCACTGATGCTTGGTAGGCGGGTAATGATAGTTCTGGTTGAATATAATGTGAATAAATATCACATGAGAAGTATACTAGAGGCAGTATAAACCTTTAATTATTAGGCATTTGACTCTGACTCCTAACAAATATGATACAGCCTAATATTTGTTCCTACAAACTATGTCTTCCTGACTAGCGGTTTTGATGTCTGAGCAGGATTTCCCAGGATTTTCAAAACACTTCAAACCCTATTAAGAAATCCGCTACTTTAAATATGAAATACAGTCATTCAAGGGTATAGGGTAGGTTTCAGAAGTGGGGTGTGTGTCATGTGTGCGTGCTACTTTCTGATAGATCGTTGCTGTATTTACATCTTTACTACTGACAGTTGTTGTAAATGTGTCTTCTTATTTTTATTAAATGTAAAATATACATTAAATAATTTTAGATAACATGAAAAATATAGTTGGCTGGACCTTTTTCAGTCCCGAGTAGTGTCTGCAGGTTTCAGATTACAGTCCCAACAACCTTCCCGAATAAGGTATGAAAGCCTGTGAACAAAAACAAAATGCTGGCCGATAATATCAGCTGGGCAAGAAAGAACAATATTGTACTCAACTAAAGTGTTAACAGATAGAACCCTGATCGGTTATGGAAAACTTGTCTTCATATCGTCATACAATAAATTACAGACATAAAAAGTAAAGTAAAAGTGTTATTAGAAAAATGGAACCACAAACAGTTTAACGCCTTTTCACTCGTCACTCAACTCCGCTCTGGATCAGCACAACGTTGCTCCTCGTCACCTGGACCCAGCCTACTGCAAGAGATCCAGAACCACGTTACCAGCATGCTTATGTTCTGTCGCTGATTACCTGATTCTGTCCAGCTGTCTGATCTCCAGCTGAGCCACTCCCGACTCCCCACAGCAGACAGCACCGTTACCACACCCTACTGCCACAATGTCACCATGAGTTCTTTATGTCACAGTGTAGGAGAGGTGCTATCAAATGCAAACCCTCTATTGACACACCTGTAAGAAATGGATGCCATCTGTCACAAATTGTATTGTACAAAGTTCCTTGTTTTATTCTTGTACTCCTAATAAATGGTCATTCTTGCACTTGAAGGCGTTGGATTTATCAATTCAAATGTGTTACACTTTAGTGTTGAAACGGTTGAAATAATATTTCTACATACAGTTAGAGTTACTACTATTATTACAGCACTTACTATAATATTGATTGAGACCAAGATCACATGCTAAATAGTAATAATAGAAAATTACAATAGTAAAAAAGCAAATGTATTATTCTTGGCTGGTAAGAAACCTGTCTGGCCGGTAAAGCCACCTTGGCCACAAAAAGTAAATTTTGGACTCTTGGCTGATTGGAAGTGGACTAAATCTTCTCCAAAAGGTGTTGTATCTGCATTGCTCTCTGTCCCACTGGGTTTCCCCTGTAATGAAACACCCCAGCTGTCCTCTCCTCATGTTATCTCTTCTCCCACTACACACAACATATGTAGCCCTGTGACATGGCGTCATTCTCGTCTCCAGGTTCAGTAAATAAACCGAGCCGAGCCACACCGATAGCAGCTACTTGGCTGGTTATGAACACTGTTTGGTTAACCCATTCCCTTCTGCCCTGCTCTTTTCCCCTGTCTCAGTATGTATAGACACAAATATACACACAGGCTCTATCTAACATGTGAGTATAGCCCTCTCTCTTTGTGATTACATACCAGTGCGATCTCACAGCAAGCCAGGCTCCAGCTTGTTAATCTATCTGCTGTGAAGGCTGATGATTCCTGCGTCTAGGACACACTGTACTAAACACTGAACACTCTGAGGTGTAAAAGTTTGTGTAGAGAATTTAAGGGACAGAAAGAATGTGCATGTGTGTGTCAGAGAAAAAAAAAGCGAGTACATTCATCTCCCAGGTCACAGTTTCCTTAGACAGGGGCAGGAGGTACACAGCATTCACACGACCCTGTGTTTGTGTGTGTAAAGCCATGACTCCTCTTTGCAGGATGAAAACTATGCTGAACAAATGCCTGCCTGCTTGCATTAGACTCTTCATACCTCATCTGCGTTCATGGTTAAGGGCTATGGGTGGGGAAAAGAAAGAAACAGGGCAGATACGGAATGTGGATCTGATCTATCTCTTATAGGAATTGTCCCATAGTTTGGGAACTCCCCATTTGTTTACCTTCTGATGTCAAATGAGAAAATCCATGTCGATATGTTTTCTATGCGCTGAACACCAGACTGGAAGACAAAGGCTGGAAGCAGTAGGACTAGTTCTTCCAAATGCTCAACTTCACACAGCCTTTTTTTTTTTAAGGAAACATTAACATCGCAGGACTGTGATAAGACAGCTTCGGTCTTCCACATAGAACTTCGATGCACTTCGTGCCCATCCTCACATCCCTGACCTCCACGCCCTTAAGATGGCCAGACACTGCACATTTGTATTAGCTGTTCAACTGAGAGCAAGAGCTGGCTGAATGGACATTGAGACAAATGCCCAGCGCCAAGAACCTGCTCCAGACATATTCCAGACAACCACATCGACCTTGGTCCCACATTTCTCTTGATTTTGTTACTGGACTTCTCCTCTCGGATGGCAACAACACCACCTTGACAGCAGTAGATCGCTTCTCCAAAGCAGCCCACTTCATCACCTTGGGCAAACTCCCCACTACAAAGGCGAAAGCTCAGCTTAGGTTGCAGCATGTTTTTTTCCTACATATCTTCCCTCTGAAGTTGTTTCCGATTGTGGCCCTCAGTTCTCATCCCAGTTCTGGAAAGTCTTCTGCAGGCTACTCTGTGTTTCTGCTAGCCTTTCATCTGTTTAAGCCTGTTGCCTTCAGACCCACCATTTAACAGCTCCCAATTTCTACAATGCCTCTGCCTTGGATCACCCTAATTACCCCATCTTGTTGACATATTACTTAAGCCTACCATCCATGCTTGTGTCCTGACCATCCAGTATGAATCAAAACTCATATTGGATGGTTTGATGGAATGCACAGCAGAGCTGGAGGCCCTTCTGCTACTCAATCAGAGACACGTACCAAATATCGGCCCACTCATCCCAAGATTATTAGTAGTGTACTTTGAATTTCTGAGTCCAGTTTCTGGGTCAGTTCTCACAGTGCTTTTGTGTAGAGTTCAACCGTGGAGAACTTTGACACTTGAATCTGTGCCACTGACCAATGGCAAAATGTCTTGACAGTGCTGACCTTTGGGGGAATGGAGAGAAACAGAGGATCTACAATTGAGGAAGCAAACAAGTTAGCTGAGTTCCATCATGACATTTGATATAATCCTGTTAAAATGGGCAGACATACCAGTAGAGCTTCTGTTTTACATATTTAGCCTCGAACAAGTCTAGCCATTATCAATTGTATCCACAGCATAATCTGCATTAATCACTAAATCACCAAGCTTCCAGGAGGCAACTATTGTTTTAGCCAGCCAGTTCCCACAGAGGACAGTTCCATGTGGGAGGGGGACATTTTCATAGTCAACATTTGCCAAAGTTAGGGTGGCCACAAATATAACAATGTGAGCAGACCCAGGTTTACATAATCTCCCTTTGGGTATGGAGTTAGAACATGGTTAGCCTAGTTTAGTACAAAGACCTGGAACAGGGGGAAATAGCTAACGTGGCTCTGTCCAAAGTTCAAAACTATACCTACTAACACAACTAAAGCTTACTAATTAACACATTGTGTCACATTTAATTAACGATACATGAAGAGAAATGTTAAAATGACAATTATTGGCTTTAGGAGGAGTTTGGCAGTTGATACCTGTTTGGAGACAAAAACAAAACTTAATCACTGACTGCACTGGCAAACTAAGCTACAGCCGGAGACACCGCACAGAAGTCTTGGGCAAATGGAAACCCTTAAAACCATATATTCTTTATGTCTGTTTGTAGAGGTAGCTCCAATGGACTACAATGCATTGCAGTTTTGTGTTTGTTCTCACCATCTGCATTCATTACAGTGACTGTTATGAGTCATTCATCTATTTTGGTCTTTGCTGAAAGTCATCTTGTAGAGCAGTGGTTCCCAACCTCTTTCCTTCAGGGACCCCTTTTCTATCATTAAGTAAACGGACAACCTCTGACTAATGTTAAGTGGTGACATGATATTTTGTTGATATATTCCACATTATATTCAATGCATCACAATAACACTGCAGACCAACTGATAAACTGTACAGTTAACGTAAATAATGAATGTAATAACGGCAGGAAGCGAATTGATATGTAATACAAGCGATTTGGATGAATTTTGATCAGTTGTCCTGTTATTTTTATGAACGTTTCAATACAATTCTCTGTCTGTATTATGTTTTTACTTTTTGTAAATTGTAACATACTTAATAGGCTTCTCTTTTTGACACATTTTGTGTTTCTTTACTCACTGACGCTTTGCCATTGTTCTATTAGTTTGGTTGTGTTAACTGTGTACTTGTCTAATGCAGGATGAGGAAGGCTATGTGACTATAGCAGCTTGTGTTCATGTCTTCACTTGCCCATATCTTGTGAGATATAGAACATCTTAAATAATAATCCAAATGTATAATTTCATTTAGTTTTTGTGACAAAAGTAAATGAAACTCTGAGATGTAGGCCAACTGCATATTTAAAAAGAAAAGTTGTTTTACACACTTAAAATCAAAAAGGCCTCGCGACCCCCCATGAAGCCTTGGCGACCACCACTGCTGGGGGTCCTGACCCCCAGGTTTGGAAACACAGATGTAGAGTGCTGTAATGGTAGACATAAAGGGCAGGTAACACAAAGTTCTTCTTGAGTATTATGACCTGATGATAAATAACACTTCCTTTACTTTAGCATGAATGCATATGTTCTATTCGTAGACTGAAGTTTCAGGTTGCATTAACAAAGCAAACAGCTTTGGGGGTGGGGGGGGGTTCTCCTGGATAACACCATCAAGTGGTTTGGAGAGTGTGATTTGACCTGTCACCCCGGTCACTGAAGCAGCCAGGCCTCTCTCTCTGGGGCTATATGGACTTCCATCCATGCTAATTTAATTTAGAGAGAATCCATGCTCTGGTATTCAGTAAAGATGACCTTGACCCCTTCCCCTGGGGTTGATTCTTCTTAACAGGAAGTGTTGCTGCTGGATTCCTGCTGCTCAGATTGTTGGGGCTGCTAACTTGTGATATAAAAGTAGGCCAAACTGTTGAAAAACTATGCAAAATGTGTAATTCCAATGATCTCAGGGGGCACTGAGCACATAAACGCAGAAGACGAGGCTTTCCTCAACAACCTCTCAGGGTGGTAACTTAATCAACCTCCTATAACCATCTGCTGAAGGATAGTGGAAGCTTTATTAAAGATCCAACCAGCACTGTGTTACTGTTGTATTAGCAACACAATATCAACTTTCTGCACAATGCTGGAGGTCCTCTGTAAGTAGACAGGATGTCCCAGTGGAACACTAGTGGAAAGGGTCAGGGTCCGGGGGTCCCTTCCCCTTGTTAATACATTCATCATGTCATTATTATTTATTAAACTTAACCTAATTTCTTTGTGCTTAATATGACAGAATATAACTTAAAAACTACATACACACACATACATACACAGAACATCATTACTATTAGCATCGGTTTGTTTTAGCTTTTTAGCTACTAAATGTAAAAATAGTTATTATAACTCAAATTCTTTCAAATTAACTTCAGGGTGTCTTCTAGATTATGCTGATTTATGCTCTTGTTCTGTCCTGACGTGAAGTTTTTACCATATATGTTTTAGAATATGCACACACGTGGTTTCTTACTCGGTTTTCTCACTTTGTCCGCACTGTGCAGCTCCTTCAGCGACAGGCTGCTTCACCCGCGGTGTCTCACAGAGAGATACCGTAGGTCCTTTCTTCCTGCAGCGGTCAGACTGTACAATCACCACGGCCCCTGGTAGACCACCAAGAAAAGTCTATTCCAACACTGTGTGCAATTATCAATGCCTGTGCAATATTCACTTTTTATTCACTTTTTATAACTTTTGCTGTCAAATTACTGTCAAGTGCAATATTCTCTTTTATAACTTTTGCAATTATACTGTCATGTGCGACTGTACTTATATTACTGTTACTGTATTTTTATTCTATTTAATTGTGTACTCTCTTTGCTGTAACAATGTAAATTTCTCCGTCGTGGGACAATTAAAGGATTTCTGATTCTGAAAATACTATAAATTCATCCAGAGATATAAAATAAAAGAGAATCTTAAAAGATACAGTTCACCCCCCCATCCACCCCCCAAAATCCAAAATACGAAATGTAACCTAGAGATGTCTGCCCTCTATTGAATATAATTAAATTAGATTGTGTCAACTTGTGGTGCTCAAAGCGCCCAAAAAATACATTTGAAAACGCAATTTCCCTTTTCAGAAATCATCACCTGGTCACTGGAGCGAGAGATTGGCTGGACAATCGGAGCAGCGGGGGCGGTACTACAGTCACTTTACCGCACCGTTGTGACGAAAAGAAAGCTGAGCCAGAAGGCAAAGCTCTCAATCTACCGGTCGATCTTCGTTCCTACCCTCACCATGAAGTCTGGGTCATGACCGAAAGAACGAGATCACGGGTACAAGCGGCCGAAATGGGTTTTCTCAGACGGGTGGCTGGCGTCTCCCTTAGAGATAGGGTGAGAAGCTCAGCCATCCGTGAGAGACTCGGAGTAGAGCCGCTGCTCCTTTACGTTGAAAGGAGCCAGTTGAGGTGGTTCGGGCATCTAGTAAGGATGCCACCTGGGCGCCTCCCTAGGGAGGTGTTCCAGGCACGTCCAGCTGGGAGGAGACCCCGGGGAAGACCCAGGACTCGGTGGAGAGATTATATCTCCTCACTGGCCTGGGAACGCCTCAGGATCCCCCAGTCGGAGCTGGAGGATGTGGCCCGGAGAAGGGAAGATTGGGGTTCCTTACTGGAGCTGCTACCCCCGCGACCCGATCCCGGATAAGCGGTAGACGATGGATGGATGGATGGATGGATGGATCACCCATCCATCCATCAAGCGAATCCACTGACCTTGTTAGCAACAATTTCATCTATACTGCCGATATCAGCAACTCACACCAAAAAAATCTAGATTGATAAATGGCACTACAGGTGGGGTGAACTGTCCCTTTAAGAGAGAAAATAGTACATTTTATTTTACTAGGGTTAATTAATGACATAATAAGATGTTATGATCCTAGTAAAATATAAAATAGATTGCCATAAATTTTTCTTTTTGTTCACTATTTTCCCTCAATTTTATTAAAATACCATGTTTGTTTTACGGTATGTTACATTAGACATTGTGGAGGTCTTCTAGAATTATTGTGCCTTCCACTTAAATATTCCACTCACATAAATAAGGATGTTTATTTTTATTTAGGATCTTTATTATAAAAGAAAAACAGCCTTCTGGTCACAGAGGAAGCACAATGGCAAATGTGAACTGAAAGAAAACATGTAGGAGGCTCCTACATGTTCTAGGACTGTCCTCCACAGACTCTTGAGTTCATTGCAGTGTGGAAGGACATGTCTCTTATGATGAAACTCACGATTCTAATCAAACTATCCGCAACGCAAGAACGAACCCCCCTTGCTCAGACCCCGGCCATCTTCAAACTCAGCCTTCATTTTGATCTCAACTACACATTTGTTTAGTGACGGCATTTTGCACTGTTGCACCATTGTGTCATTCTTCAACATAGGGATGCACAATTAATTGGTAGTTGTAGTCCCTTTATTGTCTACAAGAAGGCAGCAGGGTGAACGGGCTGTTGTTGGGGTGGGTATCGTCTTTTAGTATACTTTGGGATCTGCACAGGAACCTAACCTTACTGATATATCTGACGCTCGGTATATAGGTACCAATGATGTTCTGGGCGGTTTTCACTTCCTGCCGAGCCCTCCTGGGCAGTGTATATCCCATGCCAGTTTGTAATAATTCAAGTCAGGATACCTTCTTAAGTTCCCTTAAGAAATACAGCCGTTTCTGACCTTTTCCAAACCAGATGCTATGCGAGATGACCATTCTCTGTGATGCTGATTTCTAGGGACCTAGAACTGCTTACTTGCTCCGCTTCAGCTCCATTGATTGAACTCATATTTACTGTCATCAGGGTTTTTCCTTTCTTTTTTGTTCTTTTCTTTTTCTCACATCTGCTGTGGATAATTAGACCAGGAAGCAAGGTGTAATTAGCTTAATAAAGCTAAAACTAGCTTAGTGTTGGTTTTTGATGACAGGCACGAGGACACCTGGGGTTGTAACTTACGCAGACAGATGGAATTGCTTTCAATACTGTGGCAGTATCATAATCAGTGTCATTTTTCATGGTTATCGTCCCTCAGCTGGCCTGTTGCAGAGCATGACAGCATGTGATAAGATTCATGGGGGCCCATCTTTATGAAACACACTATTCTCCACCTGTCATTAATGAGGTCACAGCTGGCAGCTTGGAAACACTGACTGTGCATGTGTGTGTGATTATTATTTTGTCATTCTGGTTTGGCTTTTATTCCAAATTGTTGTTTGCCGTTTACAAATTGACAGTTGAACAAAGAAAATCCTTCACAAAGTGCTGTCTGCCTCTTTGCGTTTACAAGTGTGGGACTAAAAGCTGCACTGAATTTCAAATGCAATTAAAAGACCTTTCCCCATCCTCATATCATGACAGCAGAATCTGATGTGGTTTAGCCAGAGGTTAAACCAATGGATCTTGACATCCAAAGGCTTCCCAAGATTAACCTGCATGAACATACAATGCTAGTTTAGTTTATTAGACTAAATGAAAAGGTTATTATATTACACACAATTATGGAACGTCTACAAAATGGATGACATTTCAAACGTGGATGTGGGGGCTGTTCCCCTCACTTTACAAAATCCTATTCTTGATTTCAGCGACTTCAGGTCAAAATCAGCTATCGTTCTTTGGCTCAGTGGACTGGGATCTACTGGGACTGAAAATCATCTTGGGAATTAAAGCTTTCGAGGCCTTTTATCTGCGCTGGGTTACAATATGTTACCTCTGCGCTTGGCTCTTTGGACAGTGCATATAAATCCAAATCCAAATGTAATGAAATCTGATTGATCCAACTGTGCCATCTCAAAAGTTCTCTTTTTTTTTTAAATGTCTTCATACTTCACCTTTTTTTCATCCCACTTGTAGCTAGGCACTGACAGAAAGGCAGTGCCGCACTCAAAGTAACGCTTTTTCGCATGAAATGATGAAATAACAACAGCAGAGTATCTTGTGGACACAGGCCCTAACAGTGTGTACATGGCCTTTATCAGCCTCCCTTTCAACGTTATCTGTGTGTTTCATCATGACTCTTCTCTTTTGCTTTCATCTCTCCATCGCCCTGGTCTCTTTATCTCCCGTCTCCTCCCTCGGCGCAGCGTCCCTGTCCCTGGGCATTGTATCATGGGCTCTCCTGATATAAAATCCAGGAAAAAAGCTTTATAAATTCACATTACAACATGAACATTCATCAAACCTCCTACATGCAGCACTTGATGAATGAATAAGGTGTAACCCGAACAACATTTGCCTTATAAGGGGTCTTTCAGAGCCTTCCACTAGACCTTTGTAGAGCTGATGTGTGAATCTGAAATGGCAGGGGGGGGGAAATTGGCTCTGTATTATGTTGTAGATAAAGAATCGAACAGGCTCGGCCCCCATACTGTGCTTCCACAACACTTCCTCAAACTGGACCATCTTCTCTCATCAAGGTCAATTTGGAGATCAGTCATTTTACAGAATCTTTATCTGCAACATTTGTCATGGAATTGTAAATTTTCTTTTTTCTTCACATTAATTAATTTTCGGCAAGTACGGGTCTCTAAATCCAAACAGTGACAAAAGACGGAATTGAATGAAAATCATTGTTTCTCCAACGCTGTTCAGTATCTGTGCAGATATAGGAAGGAGTTAACCGCTAACGTTCGCTCAGCTTGTTTTCTCTGATAACTTAAGATCCAGTCATCCGATGACTAAAATCCTTCATCGGGTTAAAATATATAGTTAAAAACGATCAAGATCTAAAAAGTTTATTGTAAAAATGTGGCTTAAAACTGGATAAAAAGTTAATTTTTTATTAACAGATTTGTCTAGGTTTGAAAATTGTAAGCACACAACTCAACCGTATATATAACATAGGTCTAGTCATTTTGAGACATTTTAATGTGGAAATGTTACACGTTATACCTTTAAAAAGGTAAAAAGTTCATTCCTGACCGTGGAACCAGCAGATGCCAAATCAATTTCACCTCCATCTGCCAATAAAGATTATGTGACATGTTACATAATCTTCAATGAAAGCTCCGGAACATCTATTAAATGGACCTCAAGGTGAGATTGTTTTATCATCCAATGTTTCTGAGGTCAAGACGCCTGAGCTATTGCTGCTCATGCCTTAACTCACATTTACTTTTACTATTGGAAAAAGTATGAATATCATTTTTGTTGCTTACATGTCTTACACCTATACTTGCCAACTCTAATACAGTTCATACTGAGGGGAATAGAATGTCTTTACCAAATGTCACGGCAATCCATCCAATAGCTGTTGAGATATTTCAATCTGGACTGAAATAACCATCCCCACATTTATGTCAGCGTGGCTATCAATTTAGCCAGGATGTCAGAGGAGCCTGACATACTCCATACAAAAAGAATGTAAGGTATAACGTTAAGTATAGCCTACATATCCCCCTTTAGGAATATCGTTTTTCGTCCTTTTTGATACTAGCTTTGTTTCATTGTCACATAATAATGGAAAGAGAATGCCAGCAGTATAAACTGTATTTTTTTTCTAGGATGTCTTGACATAAATTTGTTTCATCAAGATATTATACTGCCAAGCTTAGTACACACTTCAGAGATTTGCGGAATGTGACTGTGCATATATTAAAACTCCTAATCCAACCATATTGTACACTACTGCGGTGAATACATTTCCATTTATAGATTTTCTGTAAACTAATTTCGTGAAAAATGTGGGAAATTAATTTTTTATTCATTCGATTTAGGGATTGGAATGATGTATACGTGTAATGTGCATTTCCATATAAAATAAAATGAAAAGCATGGTCTATATCAAAACAAACAACTGAAGTGAGCAAGTCAAGATCTGTAATCAAATCATTGCTTCTTCCATTTGTAAACAGCTGGGCCCTGGGCCCTGCTGAGGAAACAGCTGGCTCTGGCTCATCACTTCATTAAGGAAGAGGCAACAACACACATCTGCATTCATTAGATGCTCCGTGTTTCTGTTAGTTGCCCGGATCCTGCTGTGGCTCGTGTTCAAAAGGCCTCCTCTCTGTCATCCATTCTTGCGATTATGCAAGCTGAGGCATTTAAGGACTTAATGAGTCACACTAATGAAAGTAGATGAACCATTATGGGGAACAAAAAAACAGTGATGGCTCCTGGGTAAAAAGGTAAAAAAAAAGAAAAACTTAAAGATGTTATCTGGGTTGTTCTGCTTTGTAGAACAGTTTCTTTGTAGTCGATCAGACCTTTTTCTTGGAGAGGATAAAACAATGACTTTGTTTGAGCTGGATCAAAAAGGTATTTGTTTTGCATTTGTTAACAACCCAAGTCGATTTAAGATGGTTTGTATCTGTGCTGCTGTGTCCTGCCAAGACAGGCCATCCATAATTTAGATGTATCATACCTGTCACTTCTCATAAAATGATGAATATCATGACCTGCAGTGATGGACCGCTTTGCTTATTAGTGTCACATTTCATGACACAATTTCAATAAGTGAGATACAGTATGACATTGAGAGTCCTCGGCGCGCAGACCAAACTCTTGATATTTCTCTCATGTGGCTTCCACACTGGCCTGAAACCGTGTTACTCTACTGTACATTTCTCCAGTGATGGACAGTAACCGAGTACAAGTACAAGTACTATACTGAAGAATTTTGGAGGTACTTGTATTTTACTTCTATAATTCCATGTTATGCTACTATAGATATAATCTCTACATTGAAGACTGCACTACATTTTAGAGGGTATTATTGTACTTGTTACTCCGCTACATTTATTTTACAGCTGTAGTTACTTAGATGTTAAATACAAAACATGTGATAAATTTATTTAATATGATGCATTGGATTAAATGCATCCAATGCATCATATTGCCATATTGCCGAATAGACCTATTTACTTATAAAAATGTTAATTGCACTGCATCAAAACTAACAACAGAGCCCCTGAAATCCGAATTAAAAAATAATTGAATCTTTTAGCGCATGATTATGAATTACACAAATGATTATCTTGTTGGCATGAGATTAAAAAAAAGTATATTATATATATATATTTTTTTTAAATGTAACACTCTGAAAGGGGCCATTTCTATATAAAATAAAATGGAATTAAAAAATGTTCTTTTAATTTTGATACTTAGATAAGTACTATTTGCAGGTAATATAATGCCGGTAAGATTACTCAAGTAGGTAAGTAGACAGGCAGGTCGCCGTTCTTTTGGCCCGAATGAAATGATTGGACGGACTAATCACAGTCCTGCGACACCCGCTTATACCAGATTTTTGTCTTCTTTTTCTTTTACAGACCATTTTACTTATTAATTGCAGTCGGGATGTAAAGAGAATTTCAACGAATATAACAAAAACGCCTTTTGAAGACTACCCACCCTAGCTTAAAGTAAAGGACCCGAGTACTTCTTCCACCATTCCTTTTTCACAGTAGCATATAAGGTTTGTTTCCAGTAGATAGCTAATTTCGACAAAAGTGCAGTGTTCCTGTAACTAGTTCTGATGCAGAGCAGTTAGCTACAGTTTCAAAGCAGATTTCCTTTAGTTTTAGTCCCGTTTTTAGTTCACATTGACTCATTACAAACAAACCTATAAGAGTAAACATCACGTTACAGCGTGTCGAAGTGTACATGTAAGTGTCCTTATAGTGAATTCCAGCAGGAATTTAAAGACACCCTAATTATTTGAACTTGGCTCATTGGACAGTTTGGGTGATATCATCCGGCCATATCAGTGCTACATGGTTCAGGAAAACAAAAAAAGTTTATTCTGGAAACAACTAATCACAATGCACATGATGAGTTGATTTAATCATTTCTCTGGTGTCGCCAAAAAAGAGGTAGATACGAACATTATTAGTTTAGACTGTAAAAGGATTACTTGAATAATGAGGGTCAGCTTGAAATAGAAAGAAAAATATTGTGTCATTTGAAGTAATATTATGTGGTTGCTTTGTTGTCTCTATGGTTTACTCAGTAAACTCATAATTTAAATAAATAAAGGTTGTCCTTCAGAAGTTTGCTGAAATATTTTATGAAATGCTGCTCAGGATGACCCTGATTATGACCATGTAAAATCTAAAGTAATTTCACTCTGAACTAAATTGAAAAGTTGGCAGCCCTGTTGACTTGTTACTATTGAATCCGACCTGTCAGTACACTGGAGTGTGTCACTGATAACTTTTGTTTTAACAAGTACAAACATAAGCACATGAAGGTGTCACAGGAGACTAATCATAGATAACAGAAACCATCCGTTTGTGTTGATCCTCAACTGCGGCTGGAGTCCCGTTGCTGGGATCGCCATGGGATTTCGTGCTTCCCATTCTTCTCTCCGCCACTCGGGGTGATGAGTGCAACTTGTTCCCACTCAGCTGGAACATAAGCATCTATTTATAGAGTGTACAAAGGCCCAGACATGAGTACTGTTGCTGCAGAGTGGAGGAGTTATACCCAAAAGGGCCTTAGGGAGCAAATGAGGTCACCTCCTTTCAGGATGAAGAGGACACCCTTCTCCCATCCCTCTCTTGTCATCTTCTCCCAAGATGATCCTGTCTTCCTCTACTCCTTCCATTCAGATGAGAAATACAGCTGAGAAACAGTGAAACTGCAGCCTGGCATCCTCTCCAGAGCTTGCTCTTGTTTTTGTTTGTACTCCCTTTCCTCCGCTTCAGGCATTTCATGAACATGAAATATCCAGCATATTTTCTCAGCGGTGATTTTGACTCACGGAGTCCCATGTGCCCTGCAGTGGATCAGAAGAGCAGCAAATGTAGCAGATTGCAAGGACTTCATCTTTAATCAAATCAGCTTATTTTTCCCACCATTTAAAGGAATCTTTTAGGGGCCGTTTGTGAAATGAGTTTAGCTCCACAGCTCTGTTTCTAATACTGGATCTCTTTAGCTGCCAATGTAGACAGGGTGATCAATCATTTGATTTAGCTCGGAGATCATGTTTGGAAAGGCAAAATATATAGCTGAGCTCATATATTTTTTCTGACAAGGGATATAGAAGTATTTCACCATTATCTCCTGGTCTGTTGAGACGACATGAGTGCAGGTCTGGGTAAACAACCACAATGAGGATAAATAGTGTTTCCTTGATATTGCTTTGACTCAAACTCATAACTTAGTCTTGTTGGTATACTGCTGAAATCCCCATTTTTTTAGTGATAGCAGTGACTATGATGTTCATTGAGGATAAAAAGGTACATAAATCAGGACTTATAATCATCAGATTTAGACTTTACGTATCAAAGTAATCCAGATGCTAATTGTCGGGTTTGTCTAGAAATCATGCGCACACACAAGGACAATTAATTTAATTTGATTAAATAATTTAAATATTTGCAGTCATAGACTTTGATACAATATTCATTTGTATTGGAAATAGGTTGAATTTTACTACTTGTTTTAAGACCAAAAGCTCAAATAAAGTAAAAGGATATCTCTTTTATCAGCTTGGATTCTTTGATACTTCCACAGCACCTTAGCAAAGCTTAAGCCGGATGGTGCAGGTGGTCATCTTGCATTAACTAGTTGTTTTAGGAAACCTTTTCTAACTCAATATAAGACAAAAATGACTTGTTAAGATAGATATGTTTGATATTAAGTATAATTTAATATCATTAGGAGTGTCATTAGTGTGTCTCTATAGGCCTGTCTGATGTATTCGCATCCGTTTGGGTTCAGTTTTATAGGATGTCCATTGAAATGCAGACAGTTGTGATGTGGGCTTTGTCACAAGCAGGTCTTTCTCTACTCTGACGCCAAATGAAATATCTCGGGGTCTTATTATTAACACCTAGAGAGCTGACTCACTTTAGAATGCAGGCTTCACATACTCTTCATTCTCTCATCCTCAAAAGTGTTATGTTTAGAGGTCATATCCTGTCTATGTGGGAGGCTGCAGCTTCAAATGGACACGTTTTCCTTCTTTCAAAGAGCCGAATTGGTTTCATCTCATTGAATCAAGGACAGAGGTCCTTTATTGTGGTTTTAGCCGATAGCTAAGCAGAGAGACTAGGGAAGGCAGAGATTTCTAGTTTAATTGGTTTAACAGCTATAACAAAAACAGGCCATCCTGTGGCTTTAAAGATGTCTTATTTATTTGCATACTGTTTACCAAACACAATAAAAAAAAGAAATGCGCAATTCTTCCGTCTAAACCACTTACCACCATTTTAAAAAGAAAAGTTAAACATTTCGGGAAATTCGCTCTATTGCTTTCTTTGCGAGAAGATAGATATCATTATCATATGTGTGTGTGTGTGTGTGTGTTCAATACAGAGATGGAGTCAGGTCGTGGTTAGCCTAGCTTAGCATAAAGACTAGAAGAAGAGTTTGTGGTTTTAGTGGGAGTTATGTATATTTAGAAATGATTTCTTGAAGATTGTGTGTAGCTTCCTGGTGTCTTGTCACAGTGAGGTTGCCAGGTTTGGTACAGTACCATGGTGGCTCTACAGAGACCAAAGCATGGCTGTAGACTTGAATTTTGGACAGAGCCAGTCTAGCTCTTTCCCTCTGCTTCTATTCTTTATGCTAAACTAGGCTAAAATACATGAGATTGACATGGATCTTCTAATATGCTCTTTCAAAGTATGCAAATAAGTGCATTTCCCAAACATGCTACTTACTTACTAAGCTTCTGAATAGAATTGCCACTTTCTGTTCAAACTTTTCTTTGGTGGTACGGAAAGTGCCTTTGTGCATACATGCAACACAAAATGCAAAATTGCCCACACAGGATGAAACTGAGGCAAGACTCAGTGGAAGATGGACTTTACATTCGGTCTGGTTTAAACTAATTTGTTACATCACATGGTGTTTGTTTTATATGGGCATTTTTTAACAGCTTTTTTAAGGGGCACAGTGTGGTGCCCTGAGGCCTGCCTGCTGCCAGTTATGTTTCTCAGATCCGAGTTTTCTCTTTTACAAGAACAGATTGTTATTGTTTTTATTGGCCAGTTGGTTCTGGTGAAGATATACAATGTCCCCGAGGTTTAAGGCTTCATTATCATGTTATTGTTATTGGTATTTATGGAACTCTTGATACAACTTAGCTGGAGCCAGAGGAATGCTAAAAATACACTGGTGGTGAGAAACACGTACATACATACAGACTTATATGGCATTAGAATACTATGTCCTTTCAAATCATTCATTTTGTGACTCACTCATTTAGCCAACCCCCCTCTGCCTGACCCCTTCCTCACGGTCTAACCCCTTACTTCCTGTTGTATTTTGGGGAAGGCTCAGTTGGAGCGTGAGAATGTTTTCGGGGCAGGCTGTCTTGACCCAGTGGTATTTGAAGCAACATACACACACAGCTTCAAACATTTCAGTTTCAAACCCTACCCTGATGTGAGGACACAGGGATTGGGATTCTTAAGGGTTCATTTAGGATTTTGTACCTTTTGTCAAATTTTGACTTCTCATAGATTCTGTCCATTCAGACAAAAGAGAACATACAAGTCTGTATGGTGGTGCTTTCAAACCCAAACTGTGGAGTTGTTTTCCCCCTAACACAGGTTCAATTAAAAAGGGAAGAGAGAAAAAACACATGTTTTCACCAATTACTTAACCACGAGTTTGTCTAATAGTTTCCTTGTGTATGTAGCACCAGACTGTGGTGTGGTGGCTTAAACACAACGGTCAGCCTGCTCAGGAGGTCACTGGGATTGTGAGTCATAACCATCCATCTACAGCTCCACAGCTGTCAGTCATCATGCTTTAAGTCAAATAATGCCTCCCAGAAACAATCTGAAAGGAAGTTGTTGTGGGGGTTTGAGGTGGGGTGGCAAAGCAGACCCCAGATTGGCCAATTTAAAGTGGGATTTAATGGCTGGACCTCCCTGGGGTTTTTCACATGGTAAATATCTCCCAGAGTTCTCCCACAGTCGAGCTGGCTCACTTCCAGGACTCCCACACCACAGCCCCATAGCCCCTGCAGAGCCTGACTCAGTGCCTTCTCTGAGCTGAGCGTTCCCTCGCCTCTCTTTCCAATCTCTGGAGCTCTCATACAGTGTTCACTACAGGCTCTGGTTTGGACCTTCACCACAGTCTGGTTAGATTAGTGGTTGTCAGCCTGACGGCTGAGTGCAGTGGTGGTTGTGTTCTGTGGGTGGTTGGAAATGGCTGGTCGGGATTGGCAGTTTGGCCACAATGAAAAACACACATTTAAAAAGCCTTCTAACCTTTCCACACATTGTGTCCTCTGTCAGAAACAGTGATTGTAAAGACGCACTGAGTCAGAGTGATGCATTACATTACATGAATGATTGCAATTCACAATACACTTCAGAATAAGACTCAAGAACCAAATACTAATATTGGTCAACATAGAACACAGCTTTCTCCCCACAAAATATAACATACAATATTGTCTGTCAGAGTCTGAGCTGTCACATAACACATGCAAAAAAACAGCATCAGTAGCTTGTGACCATGTCTAAAAACAACCTATAGATGTCTAGATTTACCTGAACACAACCTCTAATGTGCCTTGTGACTTATTCAAGGATAATGTATTGTCATTATACAGCACAAGGTTGCACAACGAAATGCAGTTGGAGCTGCTGAGTCCATTATGTTACTCATGAAAAACATGGCATAACAGAACAGAACAGAACATAAAACAGTAGTAACAGTAAAACAGTGAATTCCGAAAAGTGCATTTTTTAAAATTTGATTTTAAACAAACAAACAATGGTTAATTCTCTGTTTAGATAATATGGCCTGCATCTATAACGTAAAAAAAATTGACATCAAGGAAATATTGTCCATCAACTTTGACGTTTGAGCACCAAGCATCATGATGTGAACACAAAGTCCGCCTCCTCTCGTATCATCAGAGTCCCGCGCTCCGTCCTGCGCTCCGCCTGTCTAGTGCAACAGCTTGAGTGTGGATGCCACGATAGAGCCACACGGCCCTGTGGCTGTGGCCGGACATCGGCCAAGAGTAGACTGGGTAGTGTAATATCCTTAGGTCATAGATGGATTAGCTTAGCTCCCCTCTCGGCATCTCTCCTCTACTCCTGGGCTGTCACTTTGCCCTCGATGGTGATTGGTCCAGCAGGTCTGGCTCACTGGCTGGGTGGTCGGAAAATGCCGTGGGTTCAATCGTCTCATGGTCAGCTGCACTTAATCCAATCACCACGCTTCCCTTGCCGATGTTGATGAGTGTGTATCTGCCATATGAATGTTGTGTGTCAGGTGCAAAGGCTGGAGTTGACATGATGAATGACATTGTTATATATCTTCAAATACCACCTGGGGAGGAGGCCGTGATGGATGGATGGGTCGACAAAGCGTCAGGCTTTGACATGACTAACCATTGTTTTTCATTTCCATGATCATTCCCTAACCATAACCTAACCCTTTCTAAGATTAAAAAACATGGATGATAGAATTAACAAATTTGCACAAATTAAGCAAAAGAGACTCTATTTTAATAAATCAATAATCAAAAAATCAGTTTTTGTTATCATACATTTATGAAAGGAGGTCAGTATGTATGATACCGGCAATTGTCAAGTGACAGTCTTCAATACGGTTCCTTGCACTGTTCAGCTATACATAAAGGTCCACAAGGTACCTTATGTTACCTTATGTAGAAGTACCTTATATAGTATAACCTGATAATGACCTTTTAACCATGAAATTAAAAAATAAGACTAATGAAGAAGGAGCAGTGAAGCAATGAATATTTACTGATGACGTGTATGAGCTGATGACAATGCAACCAACACAATTAACATGATTTTCAGGTTCTAAGTTTTATAAATTGTTACCTGCATCATCTTTACTGCTTTTGGAATAAATATTTTACATATACAGTCAATGTCTACACTGAAAGACAGGTAGTTGAGTTCAGTCTGGCTCATTTATCTCTGTTGGCCTAATGTCAATACAAATTTGCAGAAGCAATTAAATCATTTATGAAGCTCAGTACTTGGTCTTTCCATGAATCAAAATCAGAAGGCAGTCTCGGGTATGTACAAACAAACGGCCTGTTTTTATCAATTCAATCTTTACTCTAATTATTCATACACTGCGGGCTGGTAAACAAGTCTGTGAATTTAGGCCTCTTATGTCCTGCAGTGGGAGAAGTTGTTACTGGATTAGACACTGCACTGCAGATTGTTGTTGTACAGGCTGTCTGTGGCCCACTTTCTGTTCACTCGATGAGCTCTAAACTAGCTGACTGACAATCTTCTGTTTTTGTGTTTAAAAAATGCAGCACATTAACAATGTGGATCCTTTGTATTTGCATTTATTTCAGCTCGTCTGTGTCAGATTGTAATGCAGAGATAATTTCCCCAAAGATGTTGACCATCAGCACTATATTGGTTTGGGTTCTTACTAAGTGGCTTGGTATCATGGCCATAATGGCTACAGACCATCTGTCCTGGCATAAGCTTTTGCGATTTGACAATCTAACAAAATACATTTGATTTGTCCTTTTCTTAAAGCAGAGCTGGTAAGATTTTTATGTATAAACTTAGTTTTATACCAACCTAAATTTCAAAGTAAGAGCTTTCCCAGAAGCCCGGACTTAATGATATGACACATTTAACCCCATTTGATCCCTGCAATACCATTCGGCATTCCATTTTTTCTTTAATTGGGCAGGTTTTCATGATTTTGAGCAACTCAGGTGAAGGGAATGAGGTGATTAGACAGTAGATAGGCAGGGAGCTGTTGAGCAGGGGAGACTAATGAGGCTAATTCAAAGGAGGTGTGTAAATGGTCAAAGGGGGGAAGGGAAGCACAGAAAAACACAGAAAAACAGAAAACAAAAAGTCAGTCCGGTCTCAACAAAAAGTCTGATGGCGCACATATGTTCATATCACTGAAAACTTTTAATGTTTAATGGAACATTTTCCAAAATACTTTCATGGCTACTATTATAAATGTTTCATAATTGAGTTTTCCCAATTATACTGCTACTTCTACTAATGATGATGTTTATATAGAAATATTAATGTTACACTGTTTTAAATTCAATTGATGGCTGTACATATAAATCAGTAATAATAATCAAATAATATACTATATTACAATAATAATAATAATAATAATAATAATAATAATAATACTACAACACTTACAGGGGCCATCTAAAGTATCAGCTAAAATATGAGTTGCCTACTTTTAATTTTGATTTGTTGCAGAGAGAGTGCGCATTTTGGGAGAAATGGGCCATCGGAAAAATGACTGTTTGTTTTTGGAATAACGGAACGGGCTGTCGAACAAATGGGTTTCGGTCCAATTGGACATTTTTTGTACTGTTGGGGTTTCGGAATAATGGGCCGTCAGAACAATGGCATGGCACCCGTCAGACATCCTGTTAAGTGCCAGGCAGGTTGTGTGTTGGTCTTGCTGTGTTTTTCTCTCCTTCCCCTCTTCTCTCACCTGTCAGCTAATTAGGTGGTGATTACCTGATTGGCTAGCCTATCAGGAGGAAGGGCCCTCAATAAAGGAGGACCAGGAAGAGCTGGGAGACTCTCTCTTCAGCCTGTGTCGTGGCCTACTGCTGACGTCCCCAGACCAAGCAAATTATATACAGTCCTATGTTTGTAGTAATGTGTGAGGTTGGGGTACATTTTCATCCACGTAGAGACTTCTTTGTTAGAAACATTAGTTTAGCAGGTTGTTGCCACCTCTGTATGTGTTTTACACCACTTATTATTAGATCAGTTAGTAAAGGCTTTTGTTTGTGATTTGTTGCAAGGACAGTAGTAGCCAGGCCTTGTTTTGTTATATTTATTTTTTGTTTGGCTCAAAAATGTGGTCCCTTCCTCACCCCTATTTTTGAGAGTTCATTGGAACCAGTTTATTTGTGAAATAAACCATTATACACGTTCACTCCTACTCTGGCTCATTCAATCCTTAGTTGTTGTGTTATTGTCCCCCCCTTCCCCTAGCTACACCTTGGGGATGTAACACATCCCTTCGTACGATAAGTTTGATTCACCTGCCTTACTGTGACACCGGGTCACAGGGTACCTTAGCAACAAAGTTCCGCCTCTGAAACACTTTTAAACTTGTAGTTCAAGTATCCTCATCATGATCAAGAACATTTCCTGTGCTGCTCATTTAACAACATCTCCTCGTTCAGGTTCAGTGTGAACCTTCTGGTTGTAATTACCTGCCTCGTGTTAGCAGCCTGCTTTGATCATTCCCATTCTGTCATTATTCTCTGTCCTGTGATTGAAGGGACATATAATTGAATCTGATTGCTCTGTAATTACTATTGGACACTTTTAGATGGGATTCTCTTTTGTGCTACATGTACCTGTAACACTGAGGCCTGAGGCATAATATTAGAACATAATAGCTACTCATAATTAGATGTTAATTATTCAGGTGTCTTTGATTGTGCCATTTGAATACATAGAATTGGCATTTCAAGAAATGATGTAAGCTTGTACATAAGGCTTATTAACATAATACTGTGTGCCTCATGCAGGTATCTTTAACCAGCTGACGTAGTGGTACAGATGATGAAAAGCAAACACAGAAACAGAGAAAACTACTCTTTTATGTTTCCTTGCTTGGTAAGAGCCTGTTTGATGTTTAGTAAAGCTTTTGTTGTGACAGTGAGCTGGAAGATCAGCTTTCAAAGGTGCATGCTGCTGGGGCTGCTGTTATTGGTTTTAGGAAACCTTGAGACTTTCAAAGCCTTTTCAGTGGGACATGAGAATTAGAGTAAAAGCAGGTGATTCTGAACGTGAAGACAACACTGGGAATAAAAGCTTGAACTTTATGTCGGATTTATTTTCACATTAAATCACCGCAGTGTTTACTTTTACAGACCATTGCCATGATATATATTAAATAGATTTTATTTTATTTTTTAATTGTCCCAAATCATATTAGGAATGGTACATTTGGGATTAATACTTACTTTGGTAGATATTCGCAGTAGTTGCAATCGGAAGTGAACTGTCACCAATTCAGTGCCCCAGTCACACTACTACTATACATACAGTATATCTCAAAAGTGAGTACACCCTTTAGATTTTTGCAAATATTCTGTTATATCCTTTCAGGGGATAACATTATCCTACTGAAACTTTGATATAACTTAAAGTAGTCAGTGTGCTGCTTGAATAACAGTATAGATTTATTGTCCTTTGAAAATTACTCAGTACACAGCTGTTAATGTCTAAACAGCTGGCAACAAAAGTGAGTACACCCCATAGTGAACATGTCTAAATTGTGCCCAAAGTGTCAATATTTTGTGTGACCACCATTGTTATCTAGCACTGCTTTAACCCTCCTGGGCATGGAATTCACCAGAGCTGCACAGGTTGCTTCTGGAATCTTCTTCCACTCCTCCACGACGACATCACGGAGCGCACGGATGTTGGACACCTTGCACTCCTCCACCTTCCTCTTGAGGATGCCCCACATGTGCTCAATTGGGTTTAGGTCTGGAGACATACTTAGCCAGTCCATCACCTTAACCTTCAGCTTCTTCAGCAAGGCCGTTGTCATCTTGGAGGTGTGTTTAGGGTCATTATCATGTTGGAAAACTGCCCTACGGCCCAGTTTCCGAAGAGAGGGGATTATGCTCTGCTGCAGGATGTCACAGTATATATTGGAATTCATGTGTCCCTCAATGAAATGCAGCTCCCCAGTGCCGGCAGCACTCATGCAGCCCCAGACCATGATGCTGCCACCACCATGCTTGACTGTAGGCAAAACACATTTGTCTTGGTACTCCTCACCAGGGTGCCGCCACACACGCCGGACACCATCTGACCCAAACAGGTTTATTTTGGTCTCATCAGACCACAGGACATGGTTCCAGTAACTCATGTTCTTGGATTCATTGTCTTCAGAAAACTGTTTGCGGGCTTTCTTATGCATCGGTTTCAGAAGGGGCTTCTGTCTGGGGCGACGGCCATACAAACCGATTTGATGCAGTGTGCGGCGTATGGTCTGGGCACTGACAGGCTGACATCCCACTTCTGCAACCTCTGCAGCAATGCTGGAAGCACTCGCACGTCTATTTTTGGAAACCAACCTCTGGATATGACGCTGAGCACGTGGACTCAACTTCTTTGGTCGACCCTGGCGAGGCCTGTTCCGAGTGGAACCTGTCCTGGAAAACCGCTGTATGATCTTAGCCACTGTGCTGCAACTCATTTTCATGATGTTGGCAATCTTCTTATAGCCAAGGCCATCTTTGTGAAGCGCAATAATCCTTTTTTTCAGCCGCTCAGAGAGTTCCTTGCCATGAGGTGCCATGTTGTCCAGCATTCAGAGAGAATTGTGCCCAAAACACCAAATTTAACAGCCCTGCTTATCATTTACACCTCAATCCTTGTAACACTAACGAGTCACATGACACCAGGGCGGGAAAACAACATCATTGGGCACAATTAGGACATGTTCACTATGGGGTGTACTCACTTTTGTTGCCAGCTGTTTAGACATTAACAGCTGTGTACTGAGTAATTTTCAAAGGACAATAAATCTATACTGTTATTCAAGCAGCACACTGACTACTTTAAGTTATATCAAAGTTTCAGTAGGATAATGTTATCCCCTGAAAGGATATAACAGAATATTTGCAAAAATCTAAAGGGTGTACTCACTTTTGAGATATACTGTATAGTTTCCCGTGTACAGTAATTTAACTAAGTACATTAATTACCTTACTCTTTTTCTTTACTGTTATAGATTAAATCAAATTACCCAACAATAAATCACATATAGAAAATCTACTATACAACTACAACAGTAATATGCTACTTACCAATGAACACATAATTAACAATGATATCAAATATATTAGTACAACACTACAGGAAGAATCTTTCTGTATTATGAATAACGGACTACGTACTTTCTCTTAAGGGACATATTCAGTTCCTGTATTGGACCATTTTTATATAGCAAAATTGCTGCTTTGGATCAGAATACTTCCAACATTACTGATTAGAACACACCCCCACCTCCAATTCTTCTCCCCATGAAGATGAAGAAGTGTAAGGGATGGGACCTTTTTGGCTGCAGCCAACGGTGGAAGAGACCATATTTAAATGCACAGTTAGTTAACGCTGCAAAATACTTTCTGCTTCGGCCTGGCAGTCACACTGCACATGGAATGGATTCAGAATTCTGTATTTTGTCTCAGTCCTGCTTGGGATCCAGTATATATACTGTAGCGCCCATCCATTTGCCCACGTCAGGTATAATTGAAAGGCTCTCATTCCTAGTGTATATGTGAGTCTTCTCAAAGGTGTAACTCCCACCACTCAGCACTGAACCGCTCCTCCTTCATCATGTCAATAATACATCTCCCACTGACTGGAAAAACGAAGCAACAACTCAGTTTGGGATTTTCACATTGTGGCAATTTAAGCTTGTGCAAAGGGGCGGAATGACTTCCCAAGTACACTGCGTGTGTGTGTGTGCACCTCCACCCATCATAAAGACCAAATGTTCTCACATGGTTAGAAACAAGTCCTCCTAACTGAATATTCTGTTGGATCTTTTTCTTTAAAAGCTGGAGTGCGGGACCTTTACTTATAAATGAACGTCCGTTACATTCAAGCCCTTGCCAAACGAGTTTACACAATGCTGATAAGGAAAAAGCTCTCTGTATTTCGCAGTATATCAGAGTTGTGGTGTTCAAAAAGTTCCACACTCCAGATTAGAAGAGCAATTTAAAAGATACAATCCTTAATATTTCATTATAGCAAACCTCAAAGTGATAGTGTTGTGTAATGTATCCACATGCTTCTAAATTAAACCAATTGTACGTGATGAACAGAGTTGTAACCAGAAATGTTTAAATGTTTATTTGTCAACATGAAGGGGTGAATGCTGTTCCAAAACTTTCTAAACACAACCAAGTCTGGTGGAGAAACACTGAGTCATTTATGTATTCAGGCAATGTCTACATTATCTACAAATAGAGACGCCAGACTGCGTTCTCAGCCATGAATCAGGTAAATAGATGTGTACCAGTTTGTCTTTTAGAGCAGGGGACAAAGAGGAAATCACCAGGTTGATTTATGTGCCTAATGGCACTGGCTTGTGCATGAAGTTGGAATGTTGTAAGTTCTAATATACAGTATAATTGTGAAATAGACCTTTTCCACAGCAGACATTTTGACTTAATGACAGGCGTTACTAATAACATTGGCATTGACTCTGCTCAATTCAAATTCAAGCATGTCGTAACAGTGAGCCAACGTGAACAATACCAGGACAATGAAACTGAAACGGCTAAATGGAACTCAGCCACTATTCATTTTATTATTCACACCTGTGTTTTTCATGGAAAATGGGACACGTCCAAATGTCTTCGGTGAAAAAGGCCTATTTTATTTTTGCAGTGTGTTTCTATAGGTAACATACAGGATGTGTTATCTAATTACCTGTAGTTGTTCTTGCCGGATGAGTTCCAATGAGACATTTTTCCTGCATTCGAAACAACACATGAATGAATAGAGATCTCTTGGTGCGAAGAAAAGGAGCTTCAAAACAGAAACAAATCCAGGAAGGAGCTGGAAGACTGCAGGCGATAAGGAAAGATCATAGTTTTTTAGTCTGCAAACAAATCCTGTGATTGCTTGAAGTCATTGTTTTGCTTTGTAGCCATTACCACATGACAAAGACATCCATTCTTATCAGTAATGGGCTGCATTTGTTTACTGACTATCTCATTACATTGTGCAAATAGCTGCAGACAGGGACGAGGTTACACAGTGTGCATATAGATAGCCAGCACACCTTTATGATGCTCCCCAGAGAACCAGACAGGGTGGAGGATAACATATGGGCCATAAGAAGGAATGCAGGAAAATGGGTTAATGGAAAGAGAACCAATGGGAGACGAACCAGAATGGCACACCTCAGTTTAAACACTATAGACCAGGGGTCTTCAACGTTTTTCAGGCCAAGGACCCCCAAACTGGTGTAGCATGGAGCAGGGACCCCCTGCTTCAAACAAAGGGCGGGGTGCTGTCGGAGTTCTGTGCGAGGGGGGGGGGGGGCGCAATTGTTTGCTTTATCTACAAACAACTTTGCGACCCCCCCTGCAGTACCTCCACGGACCCCCTGGGGGTCGCTGACCCCCTGTTGAAGACCTATGCTATATAGACAGTTAGCCAATTAGTTTGAAATGGTTCAGAGACTGTTCAAAGAAAATGGGAAAAATCGGTTTGTTTCACGGGCGGCAACCACAACCCAATCTCCCTGTATCTTATTTAAATGAACTGAACTTCCTTTTTCTCATCATACGATACAAATAATACAACAATATAATGTATGTTACAATAAGGAACAAGTAACAATTCAGGTACTTACTGATAATTGACGAATGACTATTAAGTAGTTTAGAGGACTATATAGTAAATAATACTTAAGAAGAGAATGCAAGATACTCTGAAAATTAATCATTAGGTAATGATTCATTAAGATTAGATTAGACCTTTTTCTTCACGAGTCGTTCCTGATCAACTCTGAGACAGCGGCTGAGCTGCACAAACTAGCAACGACTCAACATTATTTACCATATTTGTGCCCACCCAAGTAAAGTGATGCATCATAATGTATCATTATAGCCGGTATGAGTTTTGTGCATCCAGAAGTGAAACATCTTCCCACCAAACTGACAGATAGCAATTGAGTTTTTCTTGGGAAATCCAAGATTTGTTTTCTTTTTTAACAAATTATTATATTATATTATGTTTCATTGTCAATATTTTTATCATGTAACTTATCCACTTTATATTTCACATTTCTGAGTTATTCAGGATTAAAGGAAAATAGTTCCTTAGTGGTTTGTTGGTAACTACGCAGATCAACTTATACACAAATCAATGTTTACCAATTCCACTGACTCACCAGATGCGGCTGATTGGTTACATAATGCAACTAAATACCGATTGGCTCGAGAGCAAGCAACATTATTTGTCAGGGGTGAAATAATTAGTTTCCATTTCGATCAATTTCTATCTTCAGGGCTTTCTGGAAGGAAATGGACTGACTGATACAACATATGCATGGCCCTTTACCTCTGTATGTTTATCATATTGGAACAACAAAGTGAGTCCCTCCTCACCCTCCAGCCTGATATTCAAAGACTGCAGTGAATTATAAAAAGCAGTCTGCGTCTGACAAATACAAAGTGTGTTTTTGAACGCAGCACATTTGCTGTCTGTCTAGGTTTGTTTGACAAGCCCTGAGCTTCATAATTAAATCAGACCTCAAGCTTTTTCAGCGTGCAACACATTATTACCATGGAGACTGTCTGACCCTTCCATCTACAGCCTGCCACTTCTGACCCCAGTCTGAGAGACACTTCTGTCACATGACAGACTTTTAATTACAGCATGCCCTTGTGTTCGCTTTTGTTTCTCTGCTGAATTGATTTGATGTTTGTTGAGTTACTTTTATATAGTTTTTATATGATAGAAATTGACTTTTACTTTATCTAATTAACGCTACATGACATGTTTAGTCAAAGTAAAACAACGAAACACTTACCATCTTCTCTAAGGCCAGAATTGATGGGCAGCAATTAAATAGGACCATATTTCATCCAACGTAACTACTGGGATTTAATACTTAAATGTCTACTTGCAGTACAACCAAACTCTGCTTTCACTCTCTTGTTGTTGTGACTGAACAGAGATGTTCCTGTCTTGCTTTAACTCCTTGTCTGCATTCGACCTCTTGCCCTTCTTTTGGGTGCATTCAAGTCGCAGTTCCTTAGGGTTTGTGTTGATCTGGTACCAGTTGCTGACATGAATGAATGACAATTCAGTCAACCAATTGGTCGGGGAACACTTTGTTCCAAAATGAAATATCTGAACAACTATTGGATGGATTGTCTTGACATTTAGTAGGGACATTCATGTTCCCAAAAGGATGAATCCTACTGTCTTTAGTGATCTATTGGCTTTACCTCTAGTGCCACCATGAGGTTAACATCTTTTGTTTTGTATTGGGTGCATTGCTATGTTAAGCATTCATTATGTAGACTTTAAGTAAAGTGAGAGTTTTATTCTTCAGATTTTGTACTTAGTTTTGCACATATTTATTTTGGAAAGATGATTCTGGTGGGGATATAATTTGAAATGTTGAGATTAGGAGGATCGGGTTAACGTTGGCGCAAGGTTTATAATATCCATCCATCCATCCATCGTCTACCGCTTATCCGGGATCGGGTCGCGGGGGCAGCAGCTCCAGTAAGGAACCCCAATCTTCCCTTCTCCGGGCCACATCCTCCAGCTCCGACTGGGGGATCCTGAGGCGTTCCCAGGCCAGTGAGGAGATATAATCTCTCCACCGAGTCCTGGGTCTTCCCCGGGGTCTCCTCCCAGCTGGACGTGCCTGGAACACCTCCCTAGGGAGGCGCCCAGGTGGCATCCTTACTAGATGCCCGAACCACCTTAACTGGCTCCTCTCAACGTAAAGGAGCAGCGGCTCTACTCCGAGTCTCTCACGGATGGCTGAGCTTCTCACCCTATCTCTAAGGGAGACGCCAGCCACCCGTATGAGAAAACCCATTTCGGCCGCTTGTACCCGTGATCTCGTTCTTTCGGTCATGTCCCAGCCTTCATGACCATAGGTGAGGGTAGGAACGAAGATCGACCGGTATATTGAAAGCTTTGCCTCCTGGCTCAGCTCTCTTTTCGTCACAACGGTGCGGTAAAGTGACTGTAATACCGCCCCCGCTGCTCCGATTCTCCGGCCAATCTCTCGCTCCATTGTCCCCTCACTCGCGACCCCGAGGTACTTGAACTCCTTCACTTGGGGTAATGGCTCATTCCCTACCCGGAGTAGGCAATCCACCAGGTTTCCTGCTGAGAGCCATGGCCTCAGATTTGGAGGTGCTGATCCTCATCCCAACCGCTGCACACTCGGCTGCGAACCGATCCAGTGACTGTTGAAGGTCACAGACCGATGATGCCATAAGGACCACATCATCTCCAAAGAGCAGGGATGAGATCCTCAGGTCACCGAACTGCAACCCCTCTCCTCCACGACTACGCCTCGATATTGGATTGGATTGGATGGCCCTCAAAAGTGACCCCCTCACCCCATACTCCTGCAGCACCTCCCACAGTATCACCCGGGGGACCCGGTCATACGCCTTCTCCAGATCCACAAAACACATGTAGACCGGATGGGCATACTCCCAGGCCCCCTCCAGGATCCTTGCAAGAGTAAAGAGTTGGTCTGTTGTTCCACGACCAGGACGGAATCCGCATTGTTCCTCTTCAATCAGATGTTCGACTACCGGCCGAACCCTCCTTTCCAGTACCTTGGAGTAGACTTTACCAGGGAGGCTGAGAAGTGTGATACCCCTGTAGTTGGCACACACTCTCTGGTCCCCCTTTTTAAATAGGGGAACCACCACCCCGGTCTGGCACTGTCCCAGACTTCCACGCAATGTTGACGAGGCGTGTCAACCAAGACAGCCCCTCAACACCCATAGCCTTCAGCATTTCTGGACGGATCTCATCAACCCCTGCGGCTTTGCCACTGTGGAGTTGTTTGACTACCTCAGTGACTTCCATCAGGGAAATTTACGATGATCCCCCATCAGCTTCCAGCTCTGCCTCAACCATAGAGGGCGTGTTAGTCGGATTCAGGAGTTCCTCAAAGTGCTCCTTCCAGCGGCCGATAACCTTCTCAGTTGAAGTCAGCAGGGTCCCACCCTTGCTGTACACAGCTTGGATGGTTCCTCGCTTCCCCCTCCTGAGGTGCCGGATGGTTTTCCAGAAGCACTTTGGTGCCGACCGAAAGTCCTTCTCCATAGCTTCGCCGAACTTCTCCCACACCCGCTGCTTTGCCTCTGACACGGCAGAAGCTGCCTCCCTTCTAGTCCTTCGATACCCTGCAACTGTTTCCGGAGTCCTCCCGGATAACATAACCCGGAAGGACTTCTTCTTCAGTCGGACGGCTTCCCTGACCACCGGGGTCCACCACGGTGTTCGAGGGTTACCGCCCCTTGAGGCACCAAAGACCTTGAGACCACAGCTCATCACCGCAGCTTCAGCAATAGAGGTTTTGAACATCGCCCACTCAGATTCAATGCCCCCAACCTCCACAGGGATGGCTGAAAAGCTCTACCGGAGGTGTGAGTTAAAGATCCCCAGGATAGGGGCTTCCTCCAGACGTTCCCAGTTCACCCGCACTACCCGTTTGGGTTTACTAGGTCTGTCCAGAGTCTTCCCCCACCCCTTGAGGGTCTCCAAGAAGGCCGAATACTCAGAACTGCGGTTTGGGGCATAGGCACAAACAACAGTCAGAGTTTTCCCCCCCATAACCCGAAGGCATAGGGAGGCGACCCTCTCGTCCACCGGGATAAACTCCAACGTAGCGGCGCTCAACCGGGGGCTAGTGAGTATCCCCACCCCGGCCCGACGCCTCACAACTTGGGCAACTCCGGAGAAGAATAGAGTCCAACCCCTATCCAGGAGTACGGTTCCAGAGCCAAGACTGTGCGTGGAGGTAAGCCCCACCAGATCCAACTGGTAGCGATCCATCTCCCGCACTAGTTCCGGCTCCTTCCCCCACAGAGAGGTGACGTTTCACGTCCCCAGAGCCAGCCTCTGCTGCCCGGGTCTGGTCCGTCGAGGTCCCTGACCATCACTGCCACCCGTGTGACAGCGCACCCGACCCCAGCGGTTTTTCCCATGAGTGGTGGGCCCACAGGATGGATGGATGGGAGGCACCACGTAGCTTCTTCGGGCTGTGCCCGACCGGGCTCCGTGGCAAACCCGGCCACCAGGAGCTCGCTGTCGGGCCCTCCCTCTAGGCCTGGCTCCAGACGGGGGCCCCGGGCTTCCTCCGGGCAGGGTCTCTCCTTTCCTTTCCCTTTCTTTCATGAAGTCGTTTTTGAACCATTCTTAGTCTGGCCCCTCACCTGAGACCAATTTGCCTTGGGAGACCCTACCAGGAGCACTAGGCTCCAGACAACACAGCTCTCAGGTTCATAGGGACACACAAACCTCTCCACCACGATAAGGTGATGGTTCCCAGATTATAATAATTTATAATAAATAGTTTAGTTCACTGTATTCCAATGAGTCCGCTCAAGCTTTTTATCTCTGTTTTTCTTATTTCACAGTCTTTTCCACACTGTACTGGCAACCAGGATGAATTGGTCTTGGAAATACAAAGGGCATTAGAATCAATAACAAGCTTGGTTTAGAACTTGGGCATTGTGTGAGGGAATGCTGCTTCTCCATTAATGGTGCACATGGCTTTTTACTGTAGTTTTCAGTAAATGTTCTCCTTTATTTACACCCTCATACTATTTTACCTTTTTTTTTTACCTGTGCAGTATCAGTTCACCGGATTAAAGGTTACCAACAACTACAGAATTGTGAGCAATCGAGGTCCGGCGTTGAATAACCTCATTAGAGATTATCTTTGCCACTTTATCAGCCTTTAATCTGGTTTACTCCGAGGCTAATGGAGGTGCGTGGAAACGGCCTCGTTCCAGCTGCTCGCCTTCAGCTTTCACTTATCAGCGTTATATGATATATTTAGAACAGGGCTTCTTTAGATGAGCTTTCCTTATCACAGCCAGGGTCTGCTGCAGTCAGTCTCCTGGGCTGAGCCCCACCCTGAGTGTCTACAAGCCCCCTGATCTAGCCCACCAGACCCCTTTGGTGATTTCCAATGGATCAAGATTCTGTTTCATCTTCCAGCTCCCTCCCTCCCATCACAAATTCCCGGACCCCATATAGGCGTGCCATCTGAAAGTGAAAGTCATAGCATGTATGCCAGCTCTCCTCAAGAATATAGAGATATATATATATAGAATAGATAGATAGATAGATACTTTATTTATCCTGAGGGAAATTCAGGCATCCAATAGCTTAAAACATGACTATACAACAATTACCCATCTACCCCTCCCCCCCCTCCCGCCATTATAAATGTACATTTCAAATAAGACTTAAAATAAAATAAAAAGTAAAATTAAGTGATAAAGTGATAAATGCTAGAAATACAATAAAACTGTTATAAATAAAACTGTTATAAATACAAAGTGAAAGTAAAAGTACAGGCTGTTGTGATTTGAAATTGAATTGAATCTTAATCTGAATAAGGGAAAATCTCATATTCTTTCGTCCATTCGATTGTCAAGCAAAGTTTTAAGCAAACTTAAACTCAAAGTGTATAACCTAGGCTAAGCAACACATAGTTTCATCAGAAGTTGCAGGCTATGCTTTAGGCATGGCTGTACTTCACCCGTACAGAGCAGAAAAGTGTGTGAACCAAAAACAATATTAAAAGTCCTTCAGGAAAATGTTTCAATTGTGTACATTTTAATTGTTCTTTCAAGTCTTCTAATATTGGCCATGTTTCATGCTTTCCGGAGACAAAGGCAATATAAATACAAATCTGGGAAGACTCCAACAGTGGAAACGACTGATAAGTCATTTGATTTAAATGTTTGCTACGTCAGCACTTCGAAAGGCATTTCCATATCCCATTTAACACATCGACTTCGACTAAGGGTGAAAACACCTCAAGCGAGCATAAAAACTTTTTTTTGCACAATTCAGTTTCATTGGATTTTGACGTTTCCATACAACTTTTCTAATGCGATACTTCAGAAATGCACATAAAATACGTTTATGTTAACAGATATTTTTTCCCTAAATAGTTCCTAATAAAAGCATGCACTTACATCCACGTTGTTCTATTTAGCCACCATCTTTGCTGATTTCTAGAATATTTTGTTCCACGCCCCAGCCTCAGCTTCATGCCCCAAATGTAAAAAACAATTTAAATTCATAAACCATGCAGAAATGGCAATGAAAAAACACTGACTGAATGTTTTTTTTTGTCCAAATGCTGAACGATATTTTGCATGAGTTGATGTTCATGCAGATGGAAAACACAAGAAATTTTGCTTTGCATCATATTTTTCTTGACTTCACTTTGACTGATTTGCATTCTTATTGGACATAATCAGTTTTTTTCTCTTCTTCTCTGTCACCAATCTCATCATCTTATACTGTACTTGATAGGCTTGTTAGTGTGAAAAGTGCGCTGGTGTTATTCCCACATGAATCAGATTTGCTCAACATAAAAAAAAACTACAATCATTCTCTAACCTTACCCATGTTGGTTATTATTGGAACCATGATGGTAAAGGTCCTAAACCAGAATTTTTCCCTTCATGATTTCATCTTGCTGGCAGAAGCGTCAGAAAACGTCTCAATATGTGATTCCAGAGAGCTCGGAAAAACAACATATTTTGTTATTTAATGGAAGGTCAAAATACCCTGTGTAATCGTCGACTGCATTGTAAAACTATGCAGTAAGTAGGATAGGTCAAAGTTGAACTAGAAAGTACTTCAGAAAGATTTAATGGATGTTTATGGACAGTTTGAGTAATACTTTTAACAAGTCCCCAGATGTCAGTAATGAAGTTGGTGAGTTATGTGCAATAGTGACTGATGGAAATGATTGAAACTGACTGTAAAACTGATTTAACACTCTTAAAACACACCTCCTTACTGTTTCAATGCTGCAGGGGAACTTCTCTTTGATTTGGTAGTCTAAACACACCGCTGGCCAGAGTTTGGCCAGGCCTGAGACATGACAGACACCTCGCTGACTGCATTCATACACACACAAACACACACACTCAATCCCACAAGGAAACAGTGGGTTGGCCAGCCTTGCAGCAATATAATCACACATCACCATTCGACTGTGAAAAAACAATACACAGAGGAGGAGGCCCCTGCAGTAGCTCTGCTCCCTGTTTCTCCAAACTGTGCAGTCTGGCTATTCATCTTTTCACACAACTGATAGTGTGTGAGGTCTGTGGGTGAGGCTGAATGTGAAAAGGCCGAACTGATTTGAGCGGTAATGGAGCTTGAAGGGGTCAACTTGGTTAAACCTCAGTATGGAGACTGTGGGAAAATGTTTGATATGACTTATCTTCATCTACGTTTCGTCATGGAGGACGACCCCGCTGATGCCAAGACCTCGCTTTTATCAATGACTAAATAAAGCAAACCTCCATATCTGACGTGCTGGCTCCATCATTCATCTCGCTGCTAAGCCTAAAGAGCAGAGAGATAGTTTAGAGATAGTGATGTGTCTCAAGAGGCCAGATGTTTCTTCTTGCAGAGACAGGCATGTATGCATTTATGTATGATTCATATATGTTGAACATATTTGAGGAAATCTGGGGCGAATTGGGCGCTTTTTGAAAATGATTGAGTTAGGAAGAGAGGAGTGAACCTTGTTTCAACTTCTAAAAAAGCAAGACCCTTCCTCGCGGTTTTAGTTTCTTTGGACCCTCCTCTTGACTTTGAATTTTTGACATTATACAACTGTTTCTACAGGCTGAGTAGTACTAATCGCACGTTATTGTTCCTTTAACAAAAATAATAACTTTCACATCCCAGATAATATTCACCCTCTTCTCATCAGTTTCTGTGTTCCCTTTCTTAGCGTCAACTACCACAATCTCAATAACTAATTCTCAGACATGTATATTTATCACAAAATGAGGTCAGTAGACCATTTATTGGCGGATATCAGCAAGTCAGCACGACCAATCTCCAATTTCATGAATATTCCTCACTGACAACAGCAAGTCCATTTGTATTTTCCATTTATTTAATCAGATGTCTGACCTGACAACCACAGTGTGGTGTGAAGCCAGTGTAAGAAGCTTAGTTGAGGTGAAGCTAAGCATTTTCTTATGGTATTCAGCATAACACTTTATTAATTCATAATAGTCTAAATGCTGTTTTTTTCCCCACCGATCAACAATATAATTATGGGGCGAAGCTTGGACCATAAGCTATTGTTGTACATGAAAAAGGACTCATGTAAAAGTAAGAGTTAAGTTGCAGTTGTTGACAAGTTTATTCTAACACTACTGATATGCATTGTCAACAGCAAATCGCTTTATTGTAGAGAGACCAGATGAATCTGACTGGATCCAGGAGGTATTTTGAATCCCACCTGGGGAGATGATAAGAGCTCAGTCCAACTCCTTTTTGATGTGTCGACCTTATGACCTTCAGGCTGGCTCTGGACCAGCTTCAGCCCCGCTGTCTGAAGAGCAGACTTTACTAAACAAACCCCCCCACACACACACCACAAAGTGTCTACACCTCTCAGTTCAACGACCCCTTTACATCAGGGGGAGTCTCCCTGATGAGAAACACACATAGACACAGACATTTCTTCTGATTTCTTTAGCGCTGCTCGGTCATGTGATTGTGTTCATAAATAACAATATGGATTTAGGGCTGAAATATGACAGTGAATGAAGACACAAGGCAGAAAGGGATGTTCAACACACGTATTTTTCCATAAAATGTTCATACATTCAAATATGGAGATATCAGCAAAACACCTAATTAAAGTTATCGGGTAATACAAACTCTATCCTTGCAAAATGTCATATGAAAACCCCATGTTGAAGAACCAAGCAGACAAATGGAACTAACAATAAAAGCAAGCAGTGAACTGCTGCATTCGGATGAACATATCTGATCCAAAAAGCACCTGGCGGCTGCGCCATGTTTGGTTCTACAAACAAAAGGCCGGTTCAAAGGGAGGCTCCAGCTGTGTGGTGTAGCTCTTCCATAAATTTGGGGAGATAGAAAAAAGGAGAAATGGAACAGCAGAGGCTGAGATACCCTTACTTTTTTTTGTCCCGAGTAGGGGTCAAGCTTCAAAGACACTGGATCCTACATTTCTCACATTGCAACCAATGGCATCTTTTTGTTTTTGTTTGTCATCATGTACACTTACTGTAGTTATTTAAAAAAAGACGCACTCTAGTTTTTGTTACCATCCATATCATGGACGATGATGGTTTTTGGAGAGAGGAAAAAATATTAAACATCTATTTACTTGGGTTCTAAAATCTTTGGAGCAGGCCTAGAATTGAGTGAACAAATAGTTTCAAAATGTTCTCAAACAACGGCAGCTAAAACATTTTAAAATCTCAAGTACTACACTAATTTGTCTTCAGGCCTGCTGTTTTCTGTTCAGATTCTGGGTAGCTACAGTTGGTAAAGTCCCATCTATCATATAATCCCGTTGGACAACGGGAAGAGCCTTTTCTGCTGGGTTGAAATTCTTTCAACTCAAGGCATTTAGGAAGCTTCTGCAAAAGACTCATGAAGCGGAAAAGTAGGCACTCGGGAACGCAAAAGCAGCTTGTGAAACGCTTCATTGAAAACAATTACAAAAAGCCGCTCTGTCTGATCAGATAAATGTAAATGTAAATATCGGTTTGACCCCAACAATGATTTTGCTACTTTCTGGCAAATCTACGAGCATTAATCTGAATAAACTACTGTCATAAATACAACGTTTCAGCCAATTATCTCTATGGTAATTTACTGGGGGGGGGGTGTGCATCGTCCCCTAGTCCCTTCTGGTTTCTCCCAGAGCCTGAACAACTTTGCATCATTGCTCGCAAAATTGTGTAAAAAGATGAAGGTGTTGATTATTTTGTAAATTAGACACAGTCTGTGTTGAGGGGTATGTTTGTGGATGATCTTCATTTTTAACAAGGCATCTGTTTATTGTCAGATTTCAGTGTAGAGTTATTGCAATTTGTATGGGCCATGTGGCGGATAGATGAGGCAAACAAAGTAAACATTTTATATATTGTCATTCAGCTGCTGCAGAACATAAAGTACTGGCTCAGACTTTCTCCTTGAGATTTTGTGATTCTTCTTCAGAACAAATTGGATGTGTACATTTCTTTTCCTGTTTGATATACTGAATGGAAAACCAGAAACGGAGATCCTCCCCCCACAGAGACAGATAAAGAGCATTGAGCATTCTGGCCAGATGCTAACAAAGCTAGAAGCACAGGTTTTTCTACACACCCTGTACATGTGCGAACACTCTGCAGTGAATACACCATGGCCAAGGTCTTTTATTACAATCTGTTAACTATATTCTTACCTTTATTTATACAGGGAATTTAAATAATTTACAAAAACACACTTCACATTTCTCTGCACTGCTCCGTCTTCTGGGGGCGAGGAGTTAGAGCGACTGCGGAGCTCCATTTGGTGAAAGCAGGGTGGATCTGTGTATGGAATATTTAGTGGTATGTGTGAGTGTATGTGTGCCTGGTAACCTTGGCTACAGCACAAAGTGAAATACCTCTCTCGTGTCTCAGTGAGAAGGCGAATGCTTCAATGACACCGACTTTGTCTTATTCTCAGGTCTGCAGAGAGAGCTAAAGGAGCAATAAGAAAGCTTTCTTTACCCATGTTATACGTCATGAACGTGGTTTGATGTATAGGTGATTGCATCAGAAATGACCAAAGTTTAAGAGTTTCAGTATCTCTCCAATGTGCTGTGACCTTGGAAAAATGTTACGATTTGACTGGAAGAGAGTGAGTCAAGGAGATAAAAGGGATTGAGGTAAAATACACGAAGCCAGGGGGAGTGTAATGTGAAATGTAATGACCAGGGATAAAAAGTAATCAAACTTATCCTTCAATCTGCACGATGTGTTCCTGGAGCTCATGGTTTCCCCCCCCCCCCAAAAAAAAAATCAAAGAATCACATTCGATTAGGCACCCACAACTGGAACATAACACTTCACCACAGGTTATCTCAGATCTTATTTTCAGACATATTTTCCTCTGACCACAGTTTCAGAAATTTCCAGAAAGTAGTGACATTTGAATACTCATGGGCTGAATTAGTTTTGGTTATATTTTCCCCTGGTGTTGTTTTGGGGTGTTTGTTTAGGAGAATCAACACTTTTGTCACAATAAGTAAGGTAAAATACTCCCTGATTTCCTAAGTCATCAGCTAAATGTAGCCAACAAATTAATATTTTGGAAGGATACTATAGCAGCGTCATTTTCTACCACCTAATACCATCACAATGTGTCAGCATGCCCTACAGTCTTATGGGCTAAACAGTGCGCAAACTTAAAAGAGTCAAAATAATTATATTTTAAGATGTTTCAACGGCTCAGACTTCTTAGCACAACTGCAAACCAGCTCTGTTATGGAGGGTCTTTAACCCTATTAGGGTCTAACCCTAAACACATGACACGCACACGGGTAAGTAGGCACAGTCATAATTTCTTTTCACGCTACTTAGCCATTATTTCACTTGGCTTGTAGAACAACATGCTTTGTGCTACAGGAATATTTAGTTGCAGAATATTCATCTTGTATTAAGATACTATTACTACTTTGATGTATTTATTGAGTAGCAATTCAGATGAAAGGTTTTTTTTTGCTAGTACATTCAGGTTTGAATATTTCCCTTGGATCAGGTTACTATTAGTACCTTGCATCCTTTTCATCTGAGGCTAGCCTGTAATTGTCTAAGCTTCACCTCATCATAATAATAATAATAATAAGGCTTTCTTCAAATGCACGCCAGTGTCATGTATTCATGATCATATCTTGGGGTGGAGATGTTGTATCAAAGAATATCAAAGAAGCAAAGAGCTAGTATCTGAATCAATAATTTGTTATGTATACATTATGTATACGTTATGTATAAGTCAGCTACAACACCGCTGTGGAAAAGTTGGACGTATTTGGACTCTGACAAATCTTTAGTTATAGCTAATTTTCATATACGCCGGCATATGTTTCTGCCATATGGAACTGTGTGACAGGGCCGTATGTCTGGCGTGTTCGGCGTGTCATCTGCGTTCACGATCACAATTTACCCTTAATTTATATTTTTCAAGACATTGTCCGGCAAACTAGTTACTTATGCCTCCAGCCTTTTATCCTTTCATACCAGCAACTACAGCATAGATCTACTAATCGGAATCTTTTAAATGTCCCCAGGATGTGCTCTGAGCTTGGCAACATTGTTTACTCTTTCTATGCACCCTTGGCAAAGTTGCAAAATATCATTACCTTTTTAACTTCCTTCTTTGTTTACCTTTAAAGATCTCTTACAAACTGCCTTGAAGGAACATGTTGCTGCATACCCTTTTACAATTTTTTTTGTGTAGCTATACGCTCTAACACAGTGGTTCTTAACCTTATTGGAGGTACTGAACCCTGCAAGCTTCATCAGTGTATTCACCGAACCCTTCATAATTAGAAAAATAAAATATGATTTCTTCAAAACATAGGCATATATTTTTATCAGTGCACAAAATGAACCATGCATCAGTTGCACACAAAATCACTGTGTTCAAAGAACAAAACCAACAAAACAGATACAAGTTCAGAAATGCGCGGCTTCACCTTGGCAAGTGCCACTCTCATATCATTTTCGCAACAAAGTCTGTTCCTTTTCTTAGTTTTCATGTCTACCATCCTCAAAGGATTGCTCGCAAAGATACGTTGTAACAAACGGTGTGAGTATCTCAAGGGCTTTCTTAGCAATAAGAGGGTATGGTACGATTTGGTGCGTTGAGAGCAAAACGTTGAGAGCGTTGTTGTTCTGAAGAGTTGCTGTTGAAGCTGGCTCTGCTGAAGTTCAAAGATTTCGTTGAGGTATTCATCGTTGACATCTGCTGTCGCAACACTAAACGTGAACGGCTGTCTCACCCATGCTGGATATGATTCTCTGGTGGGGAAGTATCCGTCGAGAGACTTTGCGAGCTCATCTAAGTGCATGGCAATTGCTTGCTTCGGCTCCCCAGGTACAGAAATGTCTCCAATTTCAGACACTTCTTTGATCTTACTTACACAGTCGTCCAGCAGGGGAAAGTTTGCGAAGTTATCATTGTCTGTTCGTCGTTTCCATAAAGGTAGCTTTTTCTTAAACGCCTTCAGGTTTTCTTCCGCTTCGATGATGTTCACTCCACCGCCCTGCATCTGTCGATTGAGAGCATCGAAAATATCGGCCATGTACGCCAAAATGAGAATGAACTCAGAATATTCGAAGCAATCTGCGTGACAATGTTAGTACTCTCGCAAAAACAGGGCTAATTCCACACGCATGGCAAAAACACGATTCAGCACCTTTCCCCGGGATAACCACCGAATGTTATAATGGTGCAAAAGTACCTCAAATTCAGAGCCCATTTCCTTACACAGCTCTTTGAAGATGCGGTGCTTCATAGTACTATTTTGCACGTAGTTCACATATATACAATTTTTAATACTTCTACCAGTTTTGGAGGCAAAGTTTTCATTGCCAACGCATGCCTGTGCAGAACACAGTGCGTAACAATGGTGTGTGGTGCATCGGATTTCACCAGCGCTCCAAAACCAGAGTGTCGTCCCAGCATGGCTGGGGCTCCGTCCGAACAAACTGCAGAAACCATATTCCATGAAAGATCGTTGTCTCTGAAGAAGTCATCCATGAGTTTCTTCACATCGACTGCCTTGGTTGTTGTTGTAAGAGGCTTACAAAATAAAAAATCTTCCTTTATCACGTCGTCTTTCACATAGCTCACAAATACAACAAGCTGGCTTAGATTGTAAACGTCTGTGGTCTCGTCGAGTTGGAGGCTGAATTTAGCTGGGCTTGAAATCAGATCTGCAACTACTTGAGCCAAGATGTCATCGCTCATGTCGTCTATTCTGCTGCTGATAGTGACTTCGTACGATGTTGTGAGGATCGGTTTGTCGATGGGTACAAAGCCGAGAACAGGCAGAGTAACCTTTTCATCGAATCTGGCTCTCTTCACCTTGAATTCAGCGAGCGTTGTATTCTTGTATTTCCCATCTCCATGCAGCTTTAGGAAGTGTTCCTTTAGTTTTGCCGGTGCTAGACTAGAATTGCTCAACTTGGCATTGCAAATCAGGCATTGAGGACGCTGACTCCATCACGTTCCTTTATACACGTGAATCCATATTGTACGTATTCGTCCAACCACTTTCTTTTTTTGCTAGCCATAGTTAGTATGAAGGGATTGCACAAGTGAAATCTTGGATTACCGTAACTATGTCATGGTTTGCTCTATTCAATGGTTTCTGAAAGCTGAGACTCTGCACTTTACAGCAAATATTGATTCATTACGGTAACTTCACTTACGGCTCTCCCGGAAGCCCGCAAAACAGCGTCTTTGTTTTGAGCAAATACACACAGAGCGCTGGAGAAACACAGACAACACAGCGGAGAAATAGAGCTGGAAAACAGCGGATTTAATTCAAATGGAAGCGGTATTTTTTTAAGTAACTAAATATTTGTAATCTAACACGGTGAAGAAAAATTGTGTGTTGCCAAATTGACGGCAGCCAATTTTTTGACGGCCGACAAAAACGGCCCGACATTGCTAGTGTGAACCGGACTATACTGTGTGTGTCTTGACCCCTACTGAACTCCTGAGAGTGACTCAACGAACCCTTGGGGTTCGATCGAACCCAGCTTAAGAACCACTGCTCTAACATGTGAAAATGGTTTTATGTGAAACTGCTTGTGCTGCTGAGTACCTTGGGTTCTTCTGGTAAGATGTTATTAATAATAGTAAATTGATGGGAAAAGGGCTGCAACAGATGTTGTTTTGCACCAGTGATAAATCTGTGGTTTCTACCCAAGGGCTGCTCACATTAAGCCTCAGAAGCTGCAGTTCAGGAATATTATTCAAATGTATTCATTCTCACACTCTTGCCCTGCGCAGCTTCATTAGAGAGCCTGCTTCAGCATTGATGGCATTTTCACCTTCGACAATAACACATAACCTTATAGCCAATCTCTGCCTGTTGCAACTGCAGCAGATATGATCAGAAAAAGCAACAATCTGAAAATGAATATATTTTTCAATGATTAGCAGAGATGGAGCAGTCAATTATTTTGAATACTGAAAGCCTTATTTTTCCGACACATAATGTAATAGTACTGGCATCATTCTTCAACCTTGTCCAGTTTAATTGCTTGGCAAGGACCTTTGTTGCATGTAATCCCCCTCCCTACCTGTGTTAACCACATGCCATTCTCTACTTTCAACTACTTAACTATCTTTCAGACATAACTGCCAGAATAAATGTGTACAAGACTATGCGTCTACAGATATGCTAGCAGCTCTGTGAGGCTGTACTTAGGTGTGTGCCTGAACGTAGCTAATGGAATTATCATGTCATAAGAAATGTATCGGTATTAGCAATGCTAACAGCTGCTAGCTGGCTCTATGGATGGCAATGACTGTTTGTCCACCATTTTAGTCCAGACTAAAATATCTCAACAAATATCAGATGGCTTGACATACAGTTTTCTACAGACATTTATGGTACCCAGAGGATACAGCCCACTGACTTTAGTGATCTCCTGACTTTTCATCTAGCACCACCATGAGGTTGACGTTTTTGGTTGTGTGTGAAAAACATTTCAACAAATATTGGATGGATTACCATGAAACTGTAAATGCAGATAAGTAAAAACAAATCTAGGTAGGATGGACATTGGATCCATGGTTGCTTGATTTCCAAAGAGTAACACTTTCAAGTGTCAGGTACCAGTGAGGAGAACAATCCAGGAAAGATGGTTTGAATAATAAATCTAGGACTTTAAAAGGCCTATCAGACGTCACATTTTATAATACTATGAGACATAATTTCTCTTGAAAGTTATCACATCAACAATATTATCCTGGGTCACAACAATCCCTAAGTAAACATGAGGAGGCTATAATGTTCCACTTGCTTGAACATGACCTTACTGCTGTTGAGTAGACGAATCTCACCCTTGACCATTGATCAATTCTGTCCTGATGGAAATGGCCTTTCTTCTTTAACAAATATCTCTTGGGTTACTTAAAGGAAAACATCCGTGAGACACTTTCATGTCAGTAAGTGTTCTTTGCTAAATGGAATTATTAAAACCAATGGGTTAAATAAGACTCCAAATTCAAAAACTTTGCCATGGTTCCCATCCCTGTAACCTAGGAACTATGTCCATATTGAACAATTCTGCTCCTCATGATATATGTCCAGCGGTATTGTTTGGTACCAATGTGGGAGGACACAAATACTATACTAAAATCAGGCAATGAAGCACCTGTTTTATTTGATATAGTACTTGAAAATTCCGCCCAAAATTTGCAATCAATTAAATAAAGTATAACCAGATGATGGTGAACCATAGGGCTCTAGAGGCCCCTGGGGGTCTGGTGCAGTGCAGGTGCCCTTAAAACCCAGTAGGTAATCCAACCCTGTTCCCTAATCTTAAACATCCAAATCTGTTTGCACAGATATTATACAAAGTCAAAATTAGGATCTTAAAGAATTGTCAAATATCATTGATCTCGTATTGTCATGTCTTGTCGAATTTGTTGAGTTGTTCATGTTGTGTTGTCACTTCCTGTTTTATTTTGTACCTACCTCTTGTTTTTGAACCCAGATCCCTTTACTTCCTGTCCTGGTGTGGTGTCCCTCCATCGTCAGCGTCTGCCTTGCCCCTGATTGTTTTCACCTGTTTCCACTCACCTTTTGTATAAATTGTCCGGTCTCCCCTTGTCGTGTGTCAGTTCGTCTGGTCATATCCAAGAGCCTATGCCTGTACCAGCGATCCATGAAGTGTGCGTCTCTGATAGTTTTGTAAATCCTCCTATTGAGTGTTTTCAGTTGTTGTTTTGATTTATGGAAGTAAACTTTTGTTTATTCTACACTACCTTTGTGTCTGGAGTCGTGCAATTGAGTCTTCCTTCCCTATGTCCGAGTCGTAACACGTATGGCAATAGGGTTGTGTTGTCGCCTTTCCAACGCGCCACACACACACACACACACACACACACTGCTAAAAGTTCAGTTAGCATCATCATAGTTACACCTTGGTTTCAGATACTGTAGTACGTATTTGTGTGTGTGTGAATGTGTGTGTCTGTACATCTTCATCCTCATGCTGAATGGCTGGTTTAGTGCTGTCAGATTGCATTGCAATAAAAACATGGTGCACCACTGTGAACTAGATTACTGTGTATCATGTGGAGGCGTGATGTTGTGAGTGTTTGCATGGAGGGTTAAATCTGTGGCGGTCAACAGGTCGCAGAGACGTGTTATATGATGGTCAGCGTGGTGTATCTAGGCTTTGTGCTGCATAGAAACATGGCACTCCCTGGATGTTCGGCAGGCAGAGTGAGCGAGACGTAGAGGCTGAGAAAACAAACCCGGGGAGCTGACCTTGATCTCCTGTCCTCTGATGTAAAGTGGTTGAAGCTCCAGCAAAACAGCGAGATTAGCAATGAGTTATGAGTACTTGGCGCACATCCAAAGTGAAAAAGAAATGTTTGTGCCAGAGTTTATGTTTGGGCCGGAGCAGATTAGTGCATGCAGTGCTGGAGTCTTATCATGGTATGATTTTCTCAGGAGAGCCTGGTAATTTCTGTCTTTAGGCAGCTACTCAGCTATAAATAATACAATGTTAATACAAGCATGAGGTCAACTAGCCAGAATTATCCTAATTAGATTTTAACTTACAATTGACTAAAGAGACCTTGATAGAGTGAAGAGAATGCCAACAAATCTGCCTGATCCCATACAAACAAATCACATCTACCAATCAAGTATGGAAGTTCATTAACAACAAAAGTATTAAGAAGGTACAAAATGTTTTGAACAAAAATTTGGTGATGACATAATTGTGAGTGTGATTGTTTGGAACCCATGAGAGAAATGGGGTTCTAGATTTAGGTGAGCGAATAATTTTGGTCTTCATAGTGGGGCACTTGCAGTCTTGGCAGTTTGGAACGCACAGACAAATCATGTCAACCTGCTCATAGGGGCGTTAGATCCATAGACTGTACATAAAACGTGGATATAGTCCTCTTGACGTCACCCATCGATTTGTGTACTATGGTTTTGAAGCCTTGAGTTTGCAGTTTTGGTTGTCATCATCTTGGTTTTTTGGAACCAGAAGTGCACACGAGAGCGTGGAGCTCAGTACGACCGAACGCTGAATTTTGTTTTAGCTGACATAAATGTTAGAATTTACTTTCATGATCTGAAAACGCACTGTCCAAAGATTAAAATTGTAAGATGAAAACACAGACAACACACAAGCAACCTTTAATATTATACTCATCCAGTTAATCACATAGATCTTGGAACAAGGTGAAATCCCCAAAAAGAAGTCACAGGGCAATTAATATTAGCCAAATGTTTTTGGATAGAAAACAAAGTCAATAGTACTGTGCATAGTAAACATTCATCATTGCCACACCCACCTCTTCCATAATGTTATTAGGATTCTTCAAAAATGTACAAAAATCTATGGCAAACTGTATACGCTGGTATACTTCACTCTGAATCATCAAAGTCGTGGACAGAAGATATATATTTACCTCCGCGAAGGAGGTTATGTTTTCCAGTCTGGGAAAAATTGAACCCTTCAAGTCAGAAACAATAACTCGGAAACAGTTATCAACGTGTTGTTTAAAACGCTCTGAGATACGATACACGTCTTCTTTGTAGCGGCCATGTTGTTTCCACATTACAGCTAAAAGCTTGAACATGGGCATGAACTAACCAAAGTAGGAGGAATGCCTTCCCAACTCGCGAGAACGGACCATCCGAGGAGCATGTGAACGCATCATTGGCCTTGGCGGAGGTTTGCGTTCTTTGAGTGCCATTCCAGTTAGTAAACAAATTTAGAGGCTATGAAGGCTGTGTTAAGTACTCTAATATAAATATGTGTGAATGCTAACAAAACCCTCCTATAATTCCATTATTCCAACATGTTTCTTTCACTGCTCTATGGGACTGAACTGAACTTTCCCCCAGATATTAGCCTTTCTCATAAACAGGATGAAGAGTTGAATTCAGCCTGAGAGCTTCAGCCACAGCTGATAGTGTCCCATCATGGCAGCAGAAACAGCTTAGTGAGCCGTGATACATAGGTGTTGTTAGACACTGTCCACAGCTATAGTCCAGGTGTTATACTGCACACTCACACACCCACTAGATCAAACCTGACTCTTATTTTAGTAAAGCGGGGAGCAGGTGGTAGGAGGGTAGTAGAATATTCGTTCAGAGATCCCATATGTCCCTCTGGACACTTGGCATGCAAAACACAAACAGCCTAAACACCCTTTAAAGCCTTGGTTGTTTTGAAAAGTTCCATAAAGAATGTTTATGTTGCCCCAGCTTAAAGGACATACATTAAGTACAGCAGATTATTGAAGGCAGATATACAGTGCATTAGGAAATGAGGCAGAACAGCTGGAAGACAGAGACAGAGTACAATAAAGTCTGCCCTAGTTCCTGCCAGGTTTACTTAGACACACAGGAAGTAAAATGGAGAAAGAGCCCAGTATTATAAAAGGTAGCTGGTTCTCTTTTTTCGGTATAAGAACACTGTATGGAAGTTTATTAACACCAAAACTATTTAGAGACCACAAAATAACAAGAATATTTCAACTTAGACCTCTCAAAAGAATTAGATACAGATGATTATTGTTCTTGTAGGTAGAATTCAGGATGTTACTCTCAAATTGTTAGCTATATATTTGACGGAGATACATTTGTAGTTATTGTTGATTAGAATTGATTGATTATGTCAAAAGGTCCAAGCTTCTTTAAGACGTGCTGCAAGGATCTATTCTTGGCCCATTGGTTTTTTAAATTGATTTGTAAATCTACTGTTGTTTGAGCACATCTTATAGCTTCACATAATTAATTATGCTAGCTATGACATAGCTGCCCAACTGTTTAGGAAATTTAATAGTCATCTACTTTGTTAGATGTCTTTAAGACTAAATAAAAACGTTGCATTCACAATGCCTAATAATGTTTTATTCTGTTTATTTTCTTTTACTTGCCATACTTCCTTTAAGCAATCAAACCATGTTCATAGATCTCAGCAGGACCTTATATTAAGTCAAATGTTATCATAACTCGTAGTAATGTAAACTGCAGTTAGTAGTGACAAACTGCAGTTTTTGTCTCTGTATTTTCTGCACCTTACAGAATAATTTATTCAGATTCTATCCCTCTCATGGCATATCCTGACATACTCTCTTATCAGGTAATAGTGTGTCTTCTTCTGTGCTCGTGTACCTGTCGCAAAGAAGTTTTGAGGTAGAAAATGACCAGGACCTCTATGACCCTCAGTCTCAGCATTATAAAGATAATAAAACATTTTTTTTTCTGGTGAGCCAGAGCTGGAGAGTGGAGTAGAGGAATCAAGGGAAATAATATCCAGAAGCCTCCCGAATCCAGAGCAGCTCTCCAAATCCACTTCATATGATATGTATTATATGCACAGAATAAACACAAGCGTTACCTCAAAAATGTAATTGATACTGCATATGCACATCGTTTGAAAGAGATTCACAGTCACTGTCCAAACTCCTCCATCAAACTCAAGATAAGTGCTCCTAACATGCAGACACGGGAGTTCATTGGGAGTGCTGGACTCTGCATGGGAAACATTTGAAATCCCTGAGGGTCCTGATCGGAATCTGAAAACTTCATCGTGACCTGGCCTTCTGGGAAATATATCAGCGAAAGAAACCCAGTTTTGAATTATCAGCTGGAATCTTGAGTGTCCATACAGCAGCAGAACACTCACTGTATGTGTGGAGGGAAGAAAGCAAAATAGCAAAACGCAGGGTCCTTTAATGAAGTGTGATGACTTCACTGGAGGTGAATCTTGTATAAATTGTTTCCCCATTATTAAAGTAAATTCTTCAGAACAACAGATTCTTCTTTTCTTAGCTGTTTTTATTACTAGACAGGCATTTTTAGTTTTTAGTTGGATGATTTCATTGTGAACAAAAAAACCCTAAAGTATCTCCTACTTCATTTACAATTACACATTAAAACATACACAGAACCTTAGTAAATCACGGTGTTCAGTTTGCTAGCCAGAGTTCTCTAAATTGTCCAAAACGTCTAAAACTTGTTTTCAACAGCTTAATTCACAAATTAAGTAGATTTTAAAGCGTACATGACTTTTCCTTTAACTTACACATTCATGTGAAATATTTGATCTAAAGACTAGGGTTTAAATTATGGCTTAATAATTTGACGGTTTTGTTTTCTCAGCTACAAATTAATGACAATTTAAGAACTTCTGATTTACCCAGATTAAAATGCACAAGCTAATGTTAAGTAACTGTGAATTTGTACCTTGAAAGTTCATTTTTCAATTAACCTAATTAAATAATTAATAAAAATTAAGTTATTCTTATTTTCTAACTAATTAGGACACAGGTAACCAAATGTCGTCTTTATGTTGTTCTTCTTTTTTAATATTACGTACTTCTATTTTACATTCTTCAATTTCGTCTCCTGGGATACGTTGTCCATTTAAGGCATAGCTTTGAAAAATAGAGTATAATTAAGAAGTGCTTCCTTTTATGGGTGTAAAATGATTTAAAATAGCCTGTGTCAAATCTTTAATAAATGTTTTATTAAAGTAGAACATCCATCCATCCATCGTCTACCGCTTATCCGGGATCGGGTCGCGGGGGCAGCAGCTCCAGTAAGGAACCCCAATCTTCCCTTCTCCGGGCCACACCCTCCAGCTCCGACTGGGGGATCCTGAGGCGTTCCCAGGCCAGTGAGGAGATATAATCTCTCCACCGAGTCCTGGGTCTTCCCCGGGGTCTCCTCCCAGCTGGACGTGCCTGGAACACTTCCCTAGGGAGGCGCCCAGGTGGCATCCTTACTAGATACCCGAACCATCTCAACTGGCTCCTTTCAATGTAAAGTAGAACAGTAACACAACATTATTTAGGGTAAAGGTGAAAAATCTGGAACTAAGCAGATAATTCATGAAATATCCATTAAATTATCGATTAATTTACCTTTGATTTGGAGCTCAAGTTGAACATTTTAATTAAAGTACAAATTAATTGGGGTTAAATCAAATTTTTTCTATATATTTTCTAATCTATTCCAAAATCCATGGCAATACTATTAACATATAATTATTCATTGATACAAGTGCTATTTAGCATGAATTATTCCTTTGAATAGCAGCTTTGTGTGCTGTCATTAGAGAGGAGTGTCTGTGGAGACACTTTATATAGAGACGCTGCTCAGAACTCTCAAACCTCAACATCAGACGTTCAACAGCTGACAGCTGAGTGAAATACACTTTGGAGGTGCCTGTATGAACATCGGCCCCTCTCTGAGGACAGCTGATGATTTACTTATGTATCAGCACAGTCAGGAAACACCACTGAAGCCCTGAGGCGGCAACTATTAATTTATCGGCATTCAGTGAAGAGTGAGCCCAGTTACCTCTCTGCTGACCAGCGTTCTGCCTCCAGCTCAGTTTGGTGTTTGCCAGCTGTGAAATCTAGTAAGTAATATGGCAACATCAAATCACCAATCATACAGTAAGTGCTATAAAAGAGCCGCTAATATTACTGCTAATGTACTCTGCAGCTATGCTAACACCACATTAATAAAGGATTGATATCATATCCACCATGATGGAGCTTATTATAGCCTATCAATCACAAATCGGGCTCACTTTACCATTTTTCAAAGTACGGACATACGTTTTTCACTCCCGCATAAGAAAATGAGGGATTTACAACCTGTCGCTGTAATGGAATAGTTCAACATTTTGGTTAATATATTAAGTCAAAGAAATTATTCACCCAAACCATCCCCTATTTATGATGATCATGTTTTAGTTTCTGATTAATCAATCAGTAAAGCAGCCATAATACAGTGAGCGGGTTTTTTTCTTATTTAATTTTTTCTCTCAATTTCTCTCTTGCTCTTAACATTGCTTTTTAACATAAACCTCCCACAGCTGAATGTGATAAGTTCTTGAGTTAAAAAACTAATTCATGTAAGGTCATCAAGGTGAAAGAAGATGAGGCAGGTCCTTTTCAGAAAAACAAAGACAATGGTTATCTTTCTATTTTTCATGGACTCTCTATCCTTCATCTAATCATTTATTTCCAGAATATGTGGAGGCTTTTGCTAAATAATTGTTTTTATTTTGTCTTTTTTCAGTTATGTACCTATTTTATTAAATGTATTTATTGATATTTTAAATGTCTCTGTAAAGCAGCTTGCTGTTTTTTTTTTTTTAAATGTACACTATTTAAAGTGAGTTGACCTGGGTCCATCTTTACAAGCTCATGTCAGGCTCAAATTTTAGTGACGTGTATTAAATGATGCACAAGACATCGAGCATATTCCCTTTTAATAACACGCATGCAGCAATAAAACATGGTGTGCATCGATGAGGTGCCGGAACAAGGAAATGGACAATGATACCGTGAAGTAAAATATGTATGTGGAGATATCAGAGATATTCCCTTTTTTTTTGCTTTGTTTTGGTTGTCATTTCTATCAGTAATAATAACATCATGTTATTAATTGCAAGATCATGGAGGTTGTAAACCAAAGTACTCAGACTCAAATTACCCAAGGCAATTTTGTCAGGTTTTTCCACTGTCTCTTTCAACAATAGATACAACTATATGAACTTCAAAGCTCAGCAACTCATCCCTCACTCTCCTCTCCTTCAAAGCCAGCATACTGCTCTGCATGTTTACAGGTAACATTGTTATTCCTGGCAGCTTCTGACTGCATTAAACTATTGAAATTGTCTGTCCTCCATGTGAGGGACATGCAGTGGATGCAAGAGGGGCAGGGCAAGGTGGTTTTTACAAATAATAAAATTAATATATGCCACTTTGCAGCACTGTTGAAGGGATACTAAAATCTAGGCTATGTATTAAAAACAATGCCCACGAACAAGGGTTGAGCGGATACACATCATGGACAAGACACATTTTGGGGTCCTTCCCTTTGAAAGTTTAAATATGCACCAATTTATGGTGGACAGTCTTTACTCATGCAAAACAACAATGGAATAGGCTAAGGCTCTCAGACATTCTGGATTACTTTCACATATTTGATGATTTACTCTTCCCACCTCTTTTGTGTCATTTATTTGGGGAAGTAAACTCTTTAAATGTGCATGAATTAATTTAGAACTAATTCATAAACCGCTTAACCTTAATAGCCGATATGTGTTTCAGCAAGATGCTCATGTTTAAAACGTTCTGCAAAACAAAACATAAAGGGCGTAAAGAGCATCGCCCAGGAGCACCAATCCACCACCTGATATTTTGATTCGATCAATACATGTGTTCGGCAGGGCAGACCGTGTACAAACAGGAATTTATCTATTCGTTAAATGCAACAAAAGGGCAAACAGCAGGTCGTCAAGCCCCCTTCAAAGCCCATCTGTGCACATATACCAGATCCAAGTCAGTCTTAAGAGACATATTTTGTGTCAGGTGCAGCGTGGTAAATGAGAGTGCCGGTGGTTTTCTACCATTTTCTTCTTGTCAACAAATCCCATGTGCAGACTCCCACCAATAATGAATGTATTCTACTAACAAGTATTGTGTGTGTGTGTGTGTGTGTGTGTGTGTGTGTATAAAGCCCAATATCTTCTTCCTTTGTACCATAAAGCACCATTATTCCAGAAAACAAATTGAAACACATCAATGAGTAACACTGTTGCAACTTTATTACCATGCACACACAGTGCAGTTTATTTTGACTCAATACCATACACACCATCCTGCTAGCTGCTGCCCCAAATACTCGCTCCAACACCAAATGTGGATTTCTCCCCCACAAATCCACTGTTTCATGCTGTTTGAATAATGTTTGCTAAAACTACAGCTGTTTTGAACTTTTAAACTATATTTTTAAAGTGCTTTTAAAGATGTATTCTTTATTAGAAACCAATGGGCTTGGAGCTGAGAGCCACAGCCAGAGTAGGTAAATCAGAAAGTATTCAGATTCAGTTGTTTTTGGGCTTTTTGAGGGATTTATTAACAGTAGTAGAATATAGAATATTGCAAGCTTTATACATATATATCCATTTACATCCAATTTTTGACTACCCATTTTACAGCCTTGTTGAATTGTAATGATTATTCTAAAATAAATGATTATCATGTGAAACACATATTCTAGAAGTCTGTGTGTGTCAATAAAAGCTCTATCTGAAGTATATTTATAATGCCAATAATGCCTGGCTGTCATGCACCTCTGGCCACATAATGGTCACAGCAGCATAGCACCAATCTTGTGATATCAACACACACGTGGTATTTATGCTGTCTGCCCCGACTGGGGACCGTGGAGCAATAATGGATGCTGGGATACAGGCGTGCAGGGACTTGTCAAAAGCTTTTTAGTGAACATGTGTTAAAGGCTGGTCATAATTATTAAACACCAGTTAACCTCAAAACGTCAAGCTGTCATAAAAGCAGCAGCATAGTGTGAGGGATGTCACAGCGGGGGACAAATGGCCCTAGTCACCACTGGTTTAAATAGGAAATATATGTATATGTATATATGTATTTTTCAATGTGAAAGGGCACTAGAAAAAGAAGACAAATATATGGAGAAATTCACATATTTCCATGTCTTCTTAAAGTGTGTCTTACTTTATTACCTATTTGACTACTTCTCTATATCCCCAGTGTTGTGATAACAACCATTCCCCGTCATATCATGTCATTAGCATTTTGCTACCTCCCCCATTTCTTACTGAAATTACACAATACTGTTTCAACCCACAGCCAAATTATTAAAACCCCACTCACAACACAAAGCTGCCCAGCCTCTGCATCTCCTTGCAACACAGGCGGTGCTGAAAGCTTATAAGGCTAGTGACTACTCACCGATACAGAGATGGGTGTAGAGCTGGACACATAGATGGTCTTGCTTGTCCATGTGGTCGGGTTCGTAACTGGTGCCCATATTCTCCACCTTCCTCTGTGTTTACCCCAGGCCCCCACCTTCTAGAGGTAGAATGCAAGTGCTGGTCAGTAACAAAAGCTATCTCAGCAAGTTTGAGTGCTATCTGGAGTTAGTTAAAGAGACACATTTGTACCAATGGCTCCTGACTCATAACTGTTTCTTTTGTGGTACGCAGTTCATAATTTAGCAGAGCAGGGTTATATAAAAGTTGATGCAGCCACACAGCAATTAAACCGTCATCGCTTCTTCTCACTAGGACTCTCCATCCCAAAAGTCAGAACTCAAGATGGTTTGTCATTGGTTGACGGCACAAATTCACAAAGTTTTCTTTGCCCCGCAAGTGAATCTGCTGATTGCAGCAAATACAATACTATACAAACTTGTCAAATGCATTTAACATTTAATGTTGTGTTAACACAAAGAGTGGAATTTGCCTAAATGCAAAATGAACAAAATCATGTTTTAAAGGTGCACTTCATCTGAACTTGATCATGTGCCTACCCACAACAACTTACTGTAGGCTACTGTAGTTTCAGGTGCTCTTTACACTTTACACCACTCTAACAGTGAGGTGCCTACTACACAGTATGGGCTCTCAAACAACAGTCAGCTAGATTTATTACAGACTCACAAGACTCCTGCTACTGCCCCCCACACTTCAAATCCCCCATTCCTCAATCTCCTCTCCCAGACACACACATACATACCCTCTTCCCTCCAACATTCCCCGTTTAGAAACATAAGTCTCCATTTCACAGCAAACCAGCTTTGTTTTCACAGTAAACTCAGAGGCCCTCTTCCGCCACACCGGTGACCTCGACAACTTTCTCTACTTCCCCATCCCAATTTAAGAGTTAATAGCATGGAGAGGAGCGTTGTTGTTTTTAATGTAGCTGCAGACCTTTTGTGCTGGAACCAGTATCTTCTTTCTGGCCTACGGTTGTATTGTTAGGGTAGGGTGCCAGATGTGCGGAAATAGACAGATGCTGAAGTTCAAGCTTTTCATGAATAATATGTTCTAAAAAAATTGAGACTAAGCTAGACAAGAGGAGATAGAAGATTGCCGGAAATGTTGCATCTGTTAAAGTGATTATTCAGTCGCATTTGAATTATTGGAGATAAGAAAAGCTTTTTCAAATGCCATAACTTGATGTGCATGGGTGTGTATGTATCTGCGTGTAAATGTACCAAAGTACCAAACTATGTCCTTTAACAGAGCTTATGAAAACCATATGACATGCTCTGAAAAAGAAAGAAATGCACAGTTTGCTGCACCTCCCCCTCTTCTGACACACATCCACAAAGCCCCCCTTCCAAAAACATACAGTTCTTTTCCTCAACTCCCTCCCTCTCTCCCCTGCTCACACTACTTCTTTGCTATATATCCCTCCCTCTATCCCCCCTTTCCATTTCTCCCCTCCCTCCCTCCCTGCTCTCCAAAATCTTGGGACAATCTGCATGCACTCAACCCCAGCACAGATCTGTTTCAGCACGGTAGAGTAAAGAGCACAGCAGTGGAAAAAAAAATCGGGCTTCAAATGAAAAGAGAACAGTTTAGATAGACAACTAAAGTGGGCCAGAGAAAGCCACGGCTGAAAGTAACTTTCAAAAGCAGGGAGATAAAAGTGAAGAAAATCAGGGTGAGAGATAAACTGAGAGAGGAGAGATATATTTAGTTCTTTAAAAAGAATGGGCTCCTTGGTAAGCGGTGCTGCTGCTCTTCTCTTAACTTCCCTACTGGCTTTGCTCTTTGGACTTTCTTTGGTCCTGGGTGAGGATTTAAGAGAGAGAGATGCATTATGCAATGCGGACGGCTGCTTTGTAGTCTACTTCCAACGCAAGACCTTCCTGGACTCATGGAAGGCCTGCAAGGACAAAGGTGGCAACCTAGCTACCATTAAACGCAGGGAGGATGCCACCACTATTGCCACTCTCTTCTCCAGTCTGGATTTGCGCCACTCGCGCACCCATATCCGGGTATGGATTGGCCTGCAGCGCCAGCCTCGCCAGTGTGCCACCACACGACCACTTCGGGGTTTCTCTTGGACTACTGGTGACCAGGACACAGAGTATACCAACTGGCAGAAAGAGGACTCGCCTAGTATGTGCTCGGTGTCCCGCTGCGTGGTTATGGGCTACAACACTCAGGAGCAGAATGATAACTTCAAATGGCTGGATGGTTCCTGCTCAGTTGCTGTAGATGGGTATCTTTGTCATTATGCCTACGTAGGAATGTGTCCTGCCTTGTGGAGTGAAGGGGCAGGCAATGCCCTCTACAACACACCATTTAGCCTTCTAAGCACACTGCTAACCCATTTACCCTTTGGATCTGTCGCTACCGTGCCCTGCCCTGCAGGCACCAAGGAAGAACAGTCAGTTTTGTGTATGCAGAAGGAAGATGGCTCAGTGGGGTGGTCAAGAGATTCCCCCCTCTGCTCCGATCCCCCCGAATCGCACAACTGGTGTGACCAGAATAATGGTGGATGTGAGCATTTCTGCAGGCCGGCCGGTGTTCACTTCTACTGTGAGTGTGCCGATGGGTATCAACTAGGAGACAATGGGCAGAACTGTGAGGAATCTGATGTTTGTCAAGGGGCCCAATGTGAGTTTGAATGCCTGCTCCTCTCAGATGGGTACCGTTGTGCCTGTCCTGAAGGATACATGCTTTCACCAGATGAACGTGGCTGTTTGGATGTAGACGAGTGCCTCCAGAGTCCTTGTGAGCAGCTTTGTGTGAATGCTCCGGGGACATTTGACTGTCAATGTCGGGAGGGTTACCATCCGGATGATGAGGGTGCGTGTGAGGATATAGATGAGTGTATAAATGACCCATGTGAACATGCCTGTGAAAACACCCAAGGCTCTCATATCTGCCACTGCCATCTGGGTTATTCCCCAATGCCCGAGGAGCCTAGCCGATGCCAAGACACTGATGAGTGCCAGATCCCTAGGACCTGTGAGAAGATGTGTGTAAATTACGAGGGTGGATTTGAGTGCTACTGTGAGGAAGGCTTTGAACTCATGTCTGATCACTTTTCATGTCGCAAGAGAGGGGAAGGAGATGACCTATCTGCTGTCACTCCTCCTTTTCCTTGGGCAACCCACCAGCCTGGACCTTTATGGGACCCTGTGGATTATGACTGGAACCCACAGCAGAGCCACACTGACTGGCCTCTTGAAGAGGAGCAGTCTCTGGACTGGCTGACTGACCCACCCAAAGTTTTGGATTCTGATGTAATTTGGGTCACTAGTGCCCCTCAGGAGGAACAGCTCTTTGACTTAGCACTGGACGCTCCAACACAGGAGACTGAGGAAGATGAAAAAGACATAGACAATGGAGGAGCTGACTGGTTGGAGTGGGGGCAGAGATCTGGGTCTGATCTGGAAATTTTGCCAACCACCATCTACCCCACACCTGCACCTACCACCAATTCCAACTCGAATACCCCAGACTGGTACAACAACGACGAGGATGATGATGAGGAGACCACCACAGCTCTCCCCTTCCTTTCCACTTCTACAATCTCTGAGGGAGCTTGGAACTGGTGGGCAGGGCTCATCCCCTCCAGTCAGAAACCAGAACATCCAGAGGATTTCCTCATAGACCTCAACATGCCTACGGAGGAGTTAGGGAAGGAGGAAAATGACTTTGTGGAGATCACACACCAAGATGTTCCCACCCAGCCTACTCCTTCCCAGCCACCCCCAAGCAAGGGTGGAGAGAGCGATGAAATCCTGGATTCAGTCCAGGAAGACAGGGGTCAGAAGCAGAGCAGCACTTGGCTCCTTGTGGGCCTCCTAGTGCCAATCTGCATCTTCATTGTAGTAATGGTGGCCCTAGGCATTGTCTGCTGCACTCGCTGTGCTGTTCATTCACGCAACAAGAATGCCACTGACTGCTACCACTGGATCTCTGGGGCTCATGATAAACAGGGAGCTCCTAACCCCTCAGCAGGGGTCAAGACCCATGTTTAAATAGAGAAGAGAGAAACTGACATTGACATAAACAGACTCTGCTTCAGAGGTAAGCAGGAGTGAATAATGGACCTGGTAAGGGACAAGCTAAATGTTTTACCCTCTCTGACTGTTGAACTGCCCACACTTTGAACACATTTGGATATTACTGTTAAATATCAATTGATAGAGGTTGAAAACCACTGAGCTTTTCTGGGATGGGATTTATATGTGGTAAAAACTGCTTTGATGTTTCATACACTGACCACACAGCACAAGACCTGATTGCGTCATCGTTGCACTAGGCTACATAATTATAAAATATTAGTGTCTTCATTAGTTATGTAAAGTAATCTGCAAATATTAGAGAATAATGTGGGTAGTCATTTATTAATTTCAACATTTCACAGCTGTAGCCAGATCCTAAAAAGATCCTTGTTAATCGATGTAATTCAGCCTTATTGTGGTAGCAAACATTTACTATGAGGCGTCTTCTATGCAAAATCCTCAGGCTCAGTTCATTTCAATAGCATATCACTGTAGATAATTGTTACTGTCAAATGTGTTAAAGGGATTAAGATGCATTGTTAACTCACATCAGCAATGGGTGAAAGGAGACTGTAAGCAAATATCCCTTCTAGAGAAAAGACATTCTACAGTCACATGATAATGCTGGGAAAGCAGTAATTTGAAAATAACTGTGTTGAATGTTTGATAAGATACCAAAACTTTATTTGTATATAGTGGTTATTTTGTATTTATGTTTGTTGTATACTTGTCACCAGCCTTTCTTTTTTGAAGAAAATGTAACAATTGTAATAATTCAATGACGTATCTTCTTTTATGGACACATGGTGATATGCAGAGGAACATCTGTCTGCACATGGGAATGCTTTTCCCCACTCTTTCCAGTTTAAGAGCACTTCTCCTTTCCTTGACTTATAAAAAATATTTTTTCAAAGAGGTTAAAGTGCAGATGTTCACACTGCACAGGGAATGTTTTAGGGGCTTGTGGTTGACATTAGCCGTGGCCTTGTTCATGATATGGCCATCAGTTGCTCTACGTAATCCTAATTTATTAGTACAGCCTTGAAGGTTTCGTATTAACTAGGCTGTGTTGGATTACATCCAGATGTGTGAGACTGCAGTCAGTGCAACACCTTGTAGTTGCTGGTGCAACTTCAGATATAAAAAAATAAATAGACATATCCCAAAGATCTCAGACACCAAAATTATAACATGGGGAAAGAAATATTGCAAATTGGATATTAGGGTGTATGGATTTTGAAGAAAAAAATGAAGAAAGAATACAAGGTACTTTCAAGTTAAAACATCTTAATTTTATGGATACATGGATATTTAATGCCTGGGGGAACAAAGTGCTAATACAAATGTACACATGTAATTTGTCTTATTTTATTGATAGACTGTGAAATATAAGAAACATTGGATGTCTTTTTTTTCTGTTACATGTTAAGAAGTTGTGAATTAAAAACTATGACAATGGTTGAGCGTGAAAGTTTATTTTTGACCTGAAATAGCAGTTTGACAAAACTGAACTCGTGGTCCACGTACTAGCTTTTACTGGGACTTTAGACCACATATCACAGTGTTTATCAGGGGATACAATCAATTGTCATGAAGATAGTTCAGTTGTTATCTGCTTAGGAAGACTGTGAAATATGTTTGAAAACTTCAATAAAAGATAGTAAGTGGACCTCAACTTAACATCACTGCTCTGGACTCTAAAAGCATCTTTTCCTGAGTATTATATTTTTGTCATTCACTTTTATAAAGTCTCAGCAGTGAATTTAATAGCCATAAGGAGTCACCTCCTCAGAAAAGTGGAGGAATGGATGTGGGTGGAGGGAGGGGTGGGTGTGTGACAATACGGATACTGTAATTTCAAAAATGACCATGATGTCCCAAAGGTTTGAAGAAAGGGTTTTTACGGGAAATACAACAGGATACTTGAGCACAGTCCCCACTGGCAGTAACGAAGCATCGTTATTGTATTGACTAATGGAATGTGCTGATCAAAACCAGGTTCTGGCTCTGCGAGTGGATCTCAGAGGGGGTCTCTCTCTCTCTTTTTATGTCTTTTCTCTCTGTCTCTCTCCGTCTCTCTCCCCCTCTGACCTAATTTCAACATTGTCATCCCTTCTACAGCTCTCAGTATACAGACACAATCCAGTCACCAGTGAGCTGAGCACTGCTAACATCTTTGCTAACCCTCTCTGAAACCACCATATTACCACTAGGTTTTAAAGTATAATTCCAGTTTATTTTGTACTGGGTCTTATTTTGGTGTTTTTTCCACCATCAATACTAACAGTAATAATAAAATCATGCTTAAGAAGTTATTTGCTAAGATCTGGGAACACAGTGACATCACCAAACCTAACTGGGTCGAAGGATACATTTATTATCCAAACTGTCCAGTGTCAACCACTTCATGCTTTAACCATGAGACCATTACTTTTTGTAATGCACGCTGGATTACCAACTAGGAAAAGCGAGCGACTCGGCGTGGGGGGGGGGCAGATCCAGTGGCCCAGACCTCATAGGGGCACAGAGTCTGCAGGTTCACTAGTTTTTCTCTTTTTATGTTGGGCCTTAAGGCAACAGCTGCATTATTACCTCATTTTTTAGAGTCATAAAGGAGCCTGATGTAAAAATCTGGGGTTCAGGCCCTATAGCTTATTTTTTTGCCGCGGGGCTACCTATATTTTCCGTTGTACCTCCAAATAAAGTGGCTTAGGATACCTGTTGGCTTGTTTCCAATCTGACTGATCAGCTTTTGTTACTTGACCTGTCTGACTTTTGACGTTATTTGGTGAGTACAATGTTATTATAACCGATAGAAATGATGAAAATGAAATGATGAAAATAAGACCCTAGTTACCTAGTAATTACAAACCAATTTTATAGGTATGTCATTATTGACCTCTTTCTGACTCCTGGGAGCAGCTGCACACTGTGTGACTCATTGCATGGGGATAGCTAATGGCTGAGATAATATAATATGGACAGTAAGCAAATGCATTCAGTACTATTTTATGACCTTTTTGACTCCCAAGTTCTCGAAACAAGCAATGGTGAACTGGTTCTGTGGATTTGCTAGGAGGGACCCAAACTCCCACAACCCACTGTGCGCTATGCACTTGTTAAGTAGACAAGCTTACACAACTTAGGCTGTAGGCTGTAGTTAATGAATGCCACAAAAATATTGTGTTGCTAACAAAGGCTTGGACATGATGTCACCAGGGCCAAAGCTACTATTTAAGGCACAAGGTCTTTCAATTACACACAACTAAAACCTGTTTTTTTTTTATTAAGATCACACTTTTAAGACTAATTGGTAATTGGTTGTATTTTGGCCTAAAATACATAAATGAATGAAATTAAAATAGGAGGAGATTTTGAATTATATTAAGATGTAAGGTTAAGGGATTACCAAAGCTGATGTATTTTGCACAAACATGAATTAATTTGAAAAAAGAGATGAGATGTGAAAGCAGGGGATATATGTCATAAAGAAACAGATTAAGTGATTAATTTCACCCCCAAAAATGTAGTTGACCTTAATAAGGTCGTCAAAGAACTTGCCGCTGCTCGTTAAGCTCATTGATTTGATTGCATGGTAATAACCAAATGTAAATCAGATGATATTAGCAATATTTTAATTAACTCTCTCATCCTGACTATGGAGTTTGGACAGTGAGAGGCCACTGTTTCCGAGAGATTTTGTAAGGAAATCAACCCAAAACAATGAGAGTAAGGGGGACAAAAATAGGAAATTGAAAGGTGAGGTGGTCATACCTCCCATCCCGACTGTAAATTACACCACTGTCCCTGACCTTAACCGAGTGGGTTTAGTGGAAACTTAAGCATTAAGGTTAATTGGCTGGGCAGCCAATTAACCTTAATGCTTAAGTTTCCACTAATATTGTAGAAACATACAACTAAAAAAGTGAATATTTTGCAAATATGTACTTTATAAATATTCTGTCTGAATCAGTTTGGTAATTTCCCCCCAAACTTATTTTTCTAATGCAAAATAGTTACATTTGAACATAGAAGATAAGATTTCTTCAAATCTGAACTGAGAAATATAAAAAAACAGCCGGAGGGATACAATACCCACTCTGTGGTTTAATATCCTTCGTCTCCACCTTCACTATCTTGATGTTAGACAACAACTGGAGACGCGTCTTCAGCTGATGAAAGGTCTGATAATGGAAAATGAACCTTGATGTTGACCCTCTGTGTGCGTTTGGTCTGTCCATCCTCAACTTCCTCCTGACTGTCAATCATAGATTCACCGTCTCTCTCTTCAAACTAATTCCCTGGTGCCCCAAGCTTTTCTTCATCTTTTTCTGCTCTTCCAAAAGAAAAACAACCCCCATTCATTTAATAACTGGCTGAGTTGTAAAGAGCTGTATGCACTCAGACATGGTTAGAGGCAATGGTTAACATCAGTTTATCAGCTGTACCCATGTTTTTTTTCTCCATTAAACAAACATCCAATATCAAACAGAATGGGCATTTTTATCTTGTGGCCATCCACAGATCTACCCGAACCAGGGTCCGTATCCCAACCCCAACCCTGACCACTACACTAACCAGGGTCTGTATCCCGACCCTCATCCTAACCCTGACCAGTCCCCCTGTGGAAGTGGAGACCCTCCCAACTCTCATGCTAGCCACCCACCCACCGGACCTACCTGACACTCACCTTAACCCAACAGACCCCCAACAACTCATACCCTTTGTATCCACTTTTTCACGCAGTTACCGGACTCCACCTGTAATTATTAAACAGAATTTTCTGAGCAATTTTCTGAGCATACAACCACAACATGTTCCTACTGAAGAGGGCGGAAATAATGACAATAGTGGGCATGGTCAAATAAAATTAAAATAAAATCTGAACATTTTTCATGCCTGGTTATTTTTGCTTAAATGTATAAGCATCAGACCATCCTCTCTGCAAATCTGCGATCTTCATCATACAACCTGTGAGTAGTAATTTCCACATGCTGCTTACTGAAGAGGAGTAAAGATTAAGTATGCATCTTGGAGAGACTGGTGCATTTACGGGGTTTCAACATCTGGCTAGAATGTGTTTCAAACCTCTCTGTAGGTGGTTTGAACAATCAGATTTTAATCTGTGCAATCGCACACACTCTGCACGCCCACACAGTCCTGAGAAAGGCTCTAATCAGGCGCAATTATTAAAATCACCTGGTATAACATGGCTGTGCGGAGCCTTTAATATAATCTTTTCACAGTGTCTAATTTGTTCAGTCAAGTGACTTTATTAATTTGTTGTTGAATGTAAACGTGTCCATATAAATATGTGTGAGGCATCTGTGTGTCACTTATTTCAATGCAATCTTGGCACATTATTTCAGTGCAATCTTGGCACATTATAAAGTGGGGGAAATAAGTGCTTAACGCATCAACGTTTCATTTAACATATTTCCAATGCAGTTATTGACATGACATTTGCAGTATGGACTTAATAAAAGTACACAGATAACATTCCAAAACATGCAAAAAGATATATGCAATTAATTGGGACTACACAGGAAAACATTTTTGAACACAGTAAGAAAAAGCACTTAACTAGCTGATTCCACTAATACGTTTTCCTATCTGTGGTATCTAGAATCAACTGGGTTAGTGCATGTTGGTCGGTTAGAACTCCCGATCTTTAAAAAAGGGTTACCCACCTTTTGAATGCAAGTAAACAAATTATTTATTATCAAGCTGTCACGCAAGAAATATCTCATGGGTAGAAGCAAAGTGCTCACCCGAGAAGTACGCAATAACATTGTTGAGCAAAATTGCATTGGCACGAGTTACTGACACATTTATCAACTCCAAAATGTTCCTATAAGCACCATGGGACCATTATCCGCAAGTGGAAGCAACATCCATCAAGCAACCTTCTTAAAGCTGTCATTGCAAACAAAGGATTTATGATAACAAAGGTGTTCAATTACTTTTTTCGTGTCATATTTTAATAGGTTAGAATGTTACACTTTGTTTATCTGTGTAGCGTCATTGCGGTCTGTCTGTTCTCCATTTCATGTGAATAGCTCAAGTGGAAATATGTTTAATTAAAAAAAGGTTGACGTGTTAAATACTATGATATTTTGAATATTTACTCCACTGTATGTTTCAGTGCTTGTCCATCCACTAGAAAAGAAGAAAACTGTGGACAACTGATATTAAGAGATGAGTATTTCCAGCAACAACAATGACATTGACTTTTCATAAAAATGTATATTTAGAAAAGTCAATATCTTAGGTCAAGAACTGGTTGACTTATTTTGCAGACATATGACTTATATTTTCTAAAAGAAAGAAATAAACTGTCAGTCTGTTAATCTCATAGCATTTTAACACAGCACACCACCACACACTGACAGACTAAACACACTGCCTTTTTGAAAATTGAGATTTTAATGGACCACTTTTTATGTGGAGGCACAATGGAGTCTATCAGATATCTGATAAAGTATCCAGAGAAAGAAAAGACCCAATTGTAATCACAGACTTGTGAGAAACACACAATATCCAGGTGGACAAAAAAGATTGCAGTTTTGTTCCCTAATATTTGTACTCTGCACTGCTTCTCTTTTAGTTGTCAAGAAATCAGTAATTACTCCATCAGACGTGTGATTAATCTTTTCATGGAATCTGATCTGTCTGGATAAAGGATGAAGCAGTCACACAGGGAACACTTTGTTTTTGAGAAGCGACATCAGTTTTCCTCATTAGACATTCCAGGAGCTGCAGAATAATCCGAAATGTGTTCAACAGAGACCGAACAAGAAAGGTGCCAAAAGGTAATGTGAGGGCGGCAGAGACAGAGATATGTTTGTATCATGAGAATATGAGATGCAAGTGTGCATGATGGACAAACAAATGTATTATTGCAACCAGCAGTAACCGTTAGCAATACATCTTCTCCTAAAAATCTCACTTCTTCTATTTGCTTTAGTATCATCAACATATGAAAAGTTCTATGATATATGGCATGACTGACAAACACATGGACATCCGTTCACATGGACTTTTGGTAACTGTATCCCTTTTCTTCTTGCAGCTTTATCTGGGCCCTTGACTTCATCTCGTTCCTCCATTTCCTCTTTGTGCAAGACATTGACCTCCAAATTCTTGGGGTTTGCCTAGATGCAACCTTGAAGTCAGACTTGAAGATTTAGCAGGCAGTTAATCTATGTAGGATCATTTTACTAAATCCAGCTCACTCACAATAGACAACAAAAGTCGATGCCGTCTTTTTATTCCAAACATTCATATTACTTGAATATGAATGCCTTACATTACAATCTTAATAAATAAAATAAACACAGTCAGGTTGACTCTGAGTAGCAAAGCTGCATTCTTATTCATTCAACCTGTGTTTTTTAAAGTTGATCTTATGTGAAAGTTTCACTAAAATGACTAAATTGGTTTTGGCTCGACTCGAGTGACTGAAATGTTCAATATAGTAGAGGGCTTTCACCCAAGAGATCGCTGTTTATGTCCCGTGTGAGACCAAAAGCGGAGTTTTTTTACTCATGTCATGTGATGCTACGTCACAGAGTGGCATGAATTTCCGTCCGTAGCTTTTTGTTTTTAACCCAAAACATGATCTTCTTTCCAAACCTAACCAAGTAGTTTTGTTGCCTAAACCTAACCAATCATTTGACTAATTTAACCACGTGGCATTGTGCGTTTCTGCAAGCATGTTAGAAGGCTTATATGAAACGCATTTAGAGAGGTATTTTTTTTCTGAAATGTTGACATTCAACTTATCCGTGGTTTTTCAGAAACATAAAATGCCAATATCTTTTTCTGACGACTGGGTTGAAAGTAATGACTAAGAGTGGATTAAAACAGTTTGAGTTGTCTTCGACTAAAAGGACACTGAGGATGTATCCACTTGCTATTTTTGTTCTGTGACCATCTATGCATACTTTGGAACAGACAGATGGCCTGCTTGACTTTAAAAGTAAAGAGAGCGTAGGACCAGATAGCTGCTTTATTAGAAGCAGTCCAGTGATGTCAGGCACAAAAAGAAAGAAACAGTTTGCCTCTGATTCCATCAGAGACTTCATAAAAAGTTACAATGAATCTTTAAATTAAATTTCATTGCAATAATAAACAAGCTCAGGGACAAGTGAGATGATTTAATCTTTCCTTTGTATGACTCCAGCAGGCTTAGTGCCAGTGAGCAGAGATAGCTATGTGCTCCGAGGCTCCCTTCCCATTTTGTAGGAGTCAGGGTGGGGGACGAGTGGAACACTTCTAGTTTGTGTTTGGGAGACAGACACCCTCTCCACATTTAAGAGCAGGCTAAAGACTTTCCTCTTTGATAAAGCTTATAGTTAGGGCTGGCTCAGGCTTGCCTTGGGCCCCTAGTTATGCTACTATAGGCTTAGACTGCCGGGGGACTCTTTTTCTTTTCCTCATCTCTCTCTCCTCCTATTCCTTTTTATCTGTATGCATTCATGTCCCTTAAATGCATGTTACTAACTCAGCATTCTGGGCATCATCTCCAGAGTTTCTGTGTCTCACATCTGGAACGTTGCCACTATTAAAGGTAATGTCTGAATCATGAATCATGGCTGCACCTGTTGCCCTGGTCCTGGCTGACGGCCACATTAAAGGGCCTACGAAATTATATTTAGTCAGTGTTATTGGCCTTGGTATATGATAGAGGTTACATATCTATTGTGAAATGTGCCATATATATATTTTTAATATTGATGTAATAAATCAAGATCATAACAGTATATAAATGACTTCCGCTAACAACAATCGATCGCTGTGCCGAGAGCATCCACTTCGGCAATGTTCGGGCGATGACGTCACAAGTAGAATACAGCCGCCAGTGTTCGTCTGCGTTACAGCCGCCGCCAGTGTTCGTCTGCGTTGAAGCGTCCAGCAAAGACTGCTGTCAATTATTACGAGAAAGAACGGACAACAATCGATCGTCAAGGATAATTGTGAAGCAATGTGTTGTATGGGGAAGTGGGGCCGTCTCCAAATCTAGCTTTCTGTGGCCAAAAGATGATAAAATGTCGCATGTATGGACAAGACAAGTGCGTCGATGAAACCGACGATTTGTGGGCAGCATTTTGAAAGATCGTGTTTCGAACAAACTATGCTCGCCAAGGAAATGAGATTCAAAAATAATTTAAAACTGAACGCAGATGCTGTTGCTTACAATACTGCCGAGACCCATGCCAGCACAAGCCAGCACGCTGATTCAAACACGTCCGTCGGTGCAGAGTCCTCCACCAAAGAGAGCAAAGGTAAGCCGTGCTACTTGTTTACTGTATTCATTGTTTCAAGCATAAAGCCATAATCTGTCTAGGCCTACTGTATGTAACAAGTTTACATACAAATGTAAACTGTAATGTAAATGTTTCCTAAATTTCCCTCGGGATGAATAAAGTATCTATCTATCTACACCAGGCCCTAGCCAATATCTGTGTGTTATTGTTTGTAGTATTAATAACTTTAGCTAATTACACTTCATTAGCTTAATTAAGTATAAATTCAATGTTTAGAACAGGCTTCCCCATTTTATTCTGTAGTTTGAGTAAAAGCGTGAGTCTATTTAACTTTTAACTATCACCCTATTATTACATAGGTATTGAAACATTGGTGAATGAAGCCACTGACAAAACTGAGGATACCTGTATGATCAGCGACATCCACACTGGGGAGGAAGCTGTGTGTACACTAGTAAGTATACAGACTGTACGTTATCTGTACATTACAGTTGTAGTACCAGTAGACCTGCACATGATGTGTTAAAAATACAATCACCACATGCATGTACATAATTCATATATTTGTTTAATTTGATATCATTGCTCTCTCAATCAATTCAACCACATCTTTTATTATGAATGTTATTATATATTTTCTTTACGCAGACATGTATAAACGTGCAATACAATTTCAAGCTGGTTTGAAAGATTTATTAGTAAAGTTGTGTTTTGTACATTTCAGACATGTCAGAAAGAAATTGCTGTGCAGACGGATCCCCCTCCACGGACACACCACAAGTCCATGCAGGCGCGACCTCGTGTCAGGTCAGCTGGACTACAAGTTCCAATCCAAGTCAGCATCATAATATATATACACACATACATACATACATACATACATACATACATACATACATACATACATACATACATACATACATATATATATATATATATATATATATATATATATATATATATATATATATATATATATATAATGCTTGATTATAAAACATCTTTTTTGCAGAGTATGTTACTGAACTCTTGACTGAGACTCAATGCTTTGTGCCAAGACAATGTTGATGAGGAACCTTTCAAAGTCACAGCTCCACTCAGCAGTCGGTGGAAGAACCAAACAAGAGGGATGCTGTTGTGCTGTATAGAAGCAGATTCAATCACTGAACTAACATTGTGTTTTGTTGTTGACTCTAATAAAGTGCTGGATACTTGAACGACGTGTAGTTGTCAGAAGGAAATGTAGCACAGATCTTTTGAATGGCACATGATGGCATTCTGTGGTTCTTACCAAGTATTCTCCAGCAGAATCTCACCGGCGGTATTCCACATAGAGATACATTCTGTAACATACAAGATAATACATGTCAATGGTAATCACTTCAACCTTATTTGTTTATTTATCTATGTATTCTGTAACTTTGCCAGAGTGACCATTCGACTTCCAAAAAATACCTTTTTCCTTGTGCCATGCGAGGGTCTAAGGATAGAGTATGCTGTACAGTCTGTAAATCCCACTGAGACAAATGTGTAATTTGTGATAATAATAATAATAATAATACGTTTTATTTGGAGGCGCCTTTCAAGACACCCAAGGACACCTTACAAAATACAGGAGATATGCAGCAGGTCAGCCGATTAGACGGTGGGCAGGGACACAGTGACGGGGCAGCCTCCGTGTTAGTGATACACCACAGGAACAACCTTGAGCCACAGAGAACAGGCAGGATAGTCAGCAAGACAGCCTCGGTCAGGCGTGTGTAGCAAGGCACGCCAGATCGGAGCCGCAGAGAGCACAGAGGACACCTGTCAGTCCCGCACAGGTGTGCCCCTTACCGGCGAGGTTAGCTCCAGGCTACTAGGTGTCGGCATCGAAATGACGACAACTGCCAAACGAACAGCATGTAGAGATGCTTCAGCAGCAGACAACACAAGTTACAACAAAGAAAAAACAAACAAAACAAACAGAACAAACAAACAGAACACGTTGGAGGCGCGGCAGCAACTTGCCAGCGGTCCCTCCACCGATATGGCACATGATATTGGACTATATAAATAAACTTGATTTGATTTGAAGACGGCCCTTTAGTATTTAATTATGCCATTTGGTCTCCCCAATGCCCCCGCTGTCTATCAGGGGTTAGTCAATAATGTTTTTTCGGGATCTGCTCAACGTCTGGGTTTTTGTGTAGATGAATGACATTCTAATTATATCCAAGTCTAAACAGGAGCCTGTGGTACATGTACGCCAAAACCTTTTTGTGAAAGCTGAAATGGTGTGACACCCCAGAAGTATTATTCCTGGGCTTCGTCATCAACACTGCACCAAGACCAAGGCCAATTGACTGGCCACATCTTTTCACACCGAAGAAGCTTCAACACTTTCTGTGTCTCATCCTCACTGGTGACAGAGCGCTGTTGTCAGCTAAGCTGTGATTCACAGTACTTCACCTCCTCGTTAAAAGTGTATTACAAGGCAGCCAAAGCCATAGATCTGCCTTTGTACTGTGATGCGACCGCTTAGCTTAGGACAAAAGTAACAAACATCATGAATGCGTCGTTCATTTTTGATTCGCTTTATTCCCACAAATTTCTTTGTGACTGTTTTTACAGTCTGTGTTTATTTGACCCAGATCCCAATCTTGGGGCAGATGCATGCATCCGAGAGCCTTTGTAGTTTCTCTTTTTTTTCCTCTCGTCCTTGTACATTAGGAGTGGAGTTATAAAACCTTGGAATAAGTGAAAAATGCTAATTCTTTACAAGTTGAAACTTATACAACATGTCTTTGCATCAATTATTACTGGCTATAGTGCATTTGTATCTCTTCTCACGGATGTTTAACAGAGCTGGATACAGCTCTTTCTCTCAGCTTCACTGCAAATTTACACAGTGAGTGTAAGAAACTCCCCTGCAGCCCACAAAGACAGTTCCTTATACACATCAATTATAAAATAGAAGGTTTTTTTTGTGAAACTTTCCCAGAGAGAGCAGTTTTTGTGTGCGGGACTTCTCAATGTAATAGCTATGGGCTTAGCGGGAGAAATACTTATGCGCGTGTGCAGTTGGCCGAATAACTAATGAACTAGAAAACTTAATTCCATGATTCACACATTTTTATCTTTCTTTAACTTTACAGGCAGTTGTGTTGTATGAAAAAAATACTTCACATTCAGTCTGAACACGCATTGTTCACCAGATTGGCTCATCAGTCAATTTAGCTTCTCTCTGCCACGCAGTTTGTAAAGTTTCTTCTGTGGACTCATGTTGTTATCCATGATCCAGGAATGTAACATGCCATGAAGAATGCAGAGATCTTCTGAAGATTGTAATTTGTCACCTGACTTGTCCAAGCATCTGGATCACATTTCCAGCATACAGAGTCAGTCAACAATGTATTGTTGAACCTATGTTTGACTTATGTTAATGTATTGCCAATGTGCTTACAATAGATTGGAATGAATTCAACAAAGGCATTCATGTGTACGCTCAACTCATAACACAAAAGGTGGGATAGGAAGTACATTTATGGTGCTCTGTGAACGACACAGGAGGTCAGGCTCAAATGACAGCCATCTGGGATGAAGAGAAGATGGAGCCAAGTCTCCCCCGGAGGTCATTAAATCCTGCACATTTATGCTTCTCTGAGCCTGCAAGGAGGTGTAAATCCAGTCAACACTTTTTCTTCAACAGGTAGAGCAATTATGCTCTTGGCAGGTACACACTGTGACTGTATCCATGATGCTGTCTTCTGCGATAATGTGAATTTCTGTATGGAAAATAATGTCCACTAGAAATCCATCCACGCTTATCCTCGTCAGAATTGCAGGGGAGTGGATCCCAGCATGCATTGAGTGTGTGCAGGGTACAGCTTGGACAGGTCAGCTGTATTTCAATGGGTTGACACATTCACAAGTACAATCACACTAATGGGCACAAAGAGAACACATATTATAAAAAAAGAATCAAACTCTGGACAGAACGTCCCTTGTCGAGTCTGAAGTGAGAACCTTTATGCTCCATGGTAACAGTGATCACGACATGTTGTAGCACTGCTTATGTCTGTGCACCTATAAAAATAGAGCCTTTCAATAATAAGTAGTTACACAAATACAAGTAACAAGCATGAACATGTTCACCAATGGCTATTATGTGGAATAATGCCTCCCTTTAAAAAGGACCCATTTATATTATAAATGGGTATTAACTTATAGTTTTGTCCATTATTTCTAACATTGGATAACATTGATATTGAGATCTGGGAGCATGGTGATCTCTGGTTGTGGGCGATACAACATTTAGTATTAAACCAATACTAAGTATCAGTACCAAGCTTTTATTATAAGAAATTGGTTAATGAACTAGTATGTAGAGGAGAACCATGTGCCTGGATTAACAAGGTGAATGCAGTATGCATCCAATTTGGACATACTGCTTTGTCATGACCTTGAACTTCGACCCTCTTGCGCATATATCCCCTGCGCAAAGGATTGTGGAACAGAATAGCCAGAAAAGCATGCTTGCTTAGTGCAAAATGTGATCGAATGCAGTAGGACATCCTGCTATTTTTAGGCATCCCGCATTTGACATACAATGTATTAGGACATACTGAATCTTTTTCAGGCATACTAAAAAGTAGAATAGTAAAGTAGTAACAGTAGAATAGGAATTGGAACGTACTGTACAAAGAGTGAACACCTGGGCCAGCTTATAGCCTAAGGGCCCATTTCAGATGTATACCCAATCTTAAGAACAAGATTCCGCCTTGACACCCGAAAACAAAGTCAATAAACAAAAAAACCCAAGTCAGATACAATTTAATAAAGGCAATATAAAAATTAAAGTGTCTCACATTCTCTCAATTTAAACATACAGCCTTTTATCACATTTAAATGGCTATGAACGTATAAAGTAACATAAGAATTACTCTTAGAAAATGTAAAATCCACCACTGTTTGACAGTTAGCCTACCTCTCAATCGCAGCACTAAGAGAATCCGACTGCATTTACATGTTACAAAAAGACTATTCGACCACAGCCATGGGCATGTGCCAGAGTATTTGCACACAGCACAGCAGCTGCCCTTATATAGTATTTAGTGGGCGTTACCTATGCTAAAATCAAAACAATCCACGGCCCTCTAATTTATCTTCAAGTGGGATCATTCAGCAAACCTGGATAAAATCAGATTTGGATGATTAAGAACATTTGGTGCATCTGGAGTTGACTTCTCTTATTTGTTTTCTAAAAAAATTTTTTAAAGAAAATATATGAGACATTTAAGAGAATGTTGCTGCATTAGGGGCATACAAAAACACTTACATGGGTTGTTTTGGAAGGCACTGAGAAATAACATATGCTGTGGTTTGGATTACTTGTTGTTCTGAAAATAAAGAATTTAGGAAGAAGAAGAATAGGACAAAGGAGATGAAAAAAACAGGGAGGGGTAGAAGGACAACACAGAGCCATGAAGAAAGCCATGTGTTGTTAGCAGACGGAGGAAAGATCCGGTTGCACTGCTTTTCAGAGCATTTCTTCTCATAGTCCTCTAATTAAAACAACATAGAGGTGATTGAGTTTCTACACTGCTAAAAGCTATATATGTGTGTAAACGGAGACACCTATGATATCTATGTATTGTTTTCTGATTGACTGTGTGTGTGTCCACAGACACTCTTTTTGTGGTTGTATTGTCAATCCCAGTGGAAATAAAAGAAGTCAATGCTTGTGAGTGTGTAAATAAAACCCAATATTTTCGAATAAGGCATGAGCATGAGTAAGATTACATACGCACATACCATTTGTACTACCAGCTTTTCACAAAAGCCATGCAAGCCAGATTCAATCAGACTGTGAATAGAATAAAGATTGTCACAGTAGCCATCTCTTGGGTGTTGATGGCCTAGTGGTCTAGTGGTACGCCTTCCAAACAAAACACTAGAAGGTCGGGAGTTCAATATCAGGCTGCCACCATTGTACCCCTGAGCAAGGTACTTAACCCTGAGTTGCTCCAGGGAGACTGTCCTTGTACTTAGTTCAATGTAAGTCGCTCTAGATAAGAGAGTCTGCTAAATTACCTGTAATGTAATCTCTATTTCCATATGGTTTTTCCTTTGTAACGTTGTGATACGCAGTCAAAAAAAATTTTTTCATTTGTTTTTTAAATGTCCATCTCTAAAAACAGTGGCTTGATATGTCGACGGGTATGTTGTATGTTTATGTTGTATAGTGCCGATGCAAGCCATGGCACCCAAAACGAGATCTGAAAAATACAAATGTAGATTCATCCGCCACAGAAAATAGTCCACTACAAATGCACTATTTCCTCCTCTTTAGCACTGGTTTGTTAAAAACTACAATGACCAGCTGTTTTAGGAAAATATTGAGCCTTTAAAAAAAACAAAAAAAACAATATATTTGTGAGGTGTCTTGAAAATGTACGTCTAGAAAACAAGTTGAGTCCGGTGCTACACTCATTTGGCATACTCACTACCATGTAGACACTACCCAGCTAAAAGCTACGCTGTCACTTGCTGCTACTGCTGCCACTCTTGCTGTTCATACAGCATTTCAAAAGCTCAATCTGTCGGCTCCAAGTCTATGTTCAACAAGGGGGAAGCTATTATCCTCCCTCCCCACTCTCTGATGTGCTGAGCTTGGTGTTTTCTTGTCAGAGCCTAAACACCACATACCAGCACTAATGATCCATTCCATTTGAGTGAAAATGAGAATGAAATGAGAAAAACACTATGGCTGCTTACATGATGCATGGACATTTCCACGACAACTGGAAGAATTCCATATGCCGATGGAAACCATGTGATGTGACGAAAATCTCCGGAGCAGCTAATAGACCTTGAGGGGAAATTGCTTTGCCAAAATAATTTATTATGGTTATTCAGAATAAATGGGGTTTTGAGATTGAAATGACTAATTGTGTAGAGGTAGATGTAAGTAAAGTAGGTAGGGTTTGAACTACTTTCATGTGGACAACACGTGTGCACCCTTATTCCTATTTTTATGGCAGGCTTTTTGTACCACCTTTAAGTGAGGTCTTTTGGAACAGCTATGAATATTGATTTTAGACACATTGTATAAACTACTTGAATGAATGAAGGTACCCACCTAGGGAGCAGTGCCAAGCAAAACCAGTGAAGATGAACCTCACATATTCTTGCTGAATGATGACTACAGCTATAATACAGACACTGAAATACTGAATACTGATATAAATTAATAAATTATTTATTTTGTGAAAGACATCATTGGTAAGAATCAGCCATTGATCTAACCCAGTATAGACCCCATTAAAGCCTATAGAAATTCTAATTCGTTGTCCTTCTAAATTTGAATTAAATCTACATTTTAAGTATATTTAGCCCTAGTAGCAGTGTGGCTGAATAGCAATGTAGATTGATTTTGGTCAAGACTGAAATATCTGCCCAGAGGAAAACACTTTTGTGATGCTGACTTTTCATCCAACAAAACCATCTCAACAGCTATTGGATTGGATTGGATTTATGGGTTGCTATGGCATTTGGTACAGATATTAATGTCCCCCTTTGTAATAATGTTGGTGATCCTCTTATTTCTGATCTCACATGATCATCAGGTCAAAATTGTACCCAAGTTAATGACTAAATACCTGCAAAATAACGTAACTAATGTAATTCCCATTAGTCTCAGCTGACCTTTGTGGTTAATGCTAATTAGCAAATGTAAGCATTGTTACTGTGAGCATGTTAGCATGCTGATGTTAACCTCACAGAGCATGACAGGAGACACTTAGTCTTGTTTTGTTTTTAAATGTAAAAATAGGTGGTGCTCACAAGTGATCCATGTGGATGCCACCTTTTGCATTAATAAATCAGAATTCCAGAGAAGAGAAGGAACACTTGGAATGACTGTAAAAGTCCTTAAAAAACATCTAAAAAAAGGAGAGACTTGGGAAACTTCTCATGTTTAACAGAATTATAATCAGGCTTCAGAAATGATTTGTGTTTGATGTGGGTGGCAGCTGAAATTAGAGCTGTGTTGCTAAAGTTGAAATAGTGTGGGCTGTAGTTATAACACTCTGGAGACCCTGAGATGCTGAGAGCTCTTTAATGTTCCCTGGAGACAGTTGAGAAAAACATTTTTAACCTGTTATTTCATGTGGGTTATTTTTGATTGATGATGAAAATTAATTTAAAACTCATTTCAACTACCTGTACTAAACATGTGGATGAACCTCTCTGTATGTAACAAAGATGCAGCAGATATAGTCTGGTACTCGGCTGAGGTCACTTTACATCGTGTTGTCATATTATCAACATTGTATTTATTTTATACTATATAAACCTGAACTGACCAGATCTGGAACCATGGAGTGAGGGAAAGTTTGTCCAGCTTGAAGTAAAGTGCTCTCACACTGTTTATTAAAATGAAAGAGAATCATGATTATCTCTGGAGGAAACATTTATATACAACATTGTTCAAAAATAGAATAGAGAGAAGGACAAGTCTTTGTCTGGTGTTCATTCTGAGACCAAACATTCTCAGTTCCTGTCAGCTCTCTTTCTGATATGTGGTCCTGATAACTGAGACTGTAGCACAATAACAATATGTTGATGAGTTGTCCGAATTTCAAGGTGTACTTCCTTGGTGTACTCATAATCACTTGTATTACCAATTAATGAATGATAATTCCATATGTCGAATTAGTATGTGTGTACATTTTATTTGTATTGATTAAGTACACAGCAATTATAGAATAGTATATACTGTAGTAATGTATAATATATATTATAAGATGTATAATTAAGTATATAGTATATACCATAAAGTGTACAATAATCACAATAACTATATTATCACGATATCTACACAAAAAAATAATGATAATGCTATCAGTCAAATTAATCGGATGGTATTTGCTGGATTATTTTATATATTAACATCTTAAAGGGTGGGGGACTTTACTCGAAAATACCTACAAACGACATACCCAAAGTATATTAAAAGCAACCATTTGCACCAGATGCATGATTTTGGTCTCATTCAAAAGATAACTCTCTTATTGTTCTTGCAAAATATTGATTAATCACTCCAAGTGCTTCTGGCACTGAGTAATAGTGGTCTGAATGTACTGAATTTGAAGAAAATACACGCATGAAGTTTGTTGTTGAACAAGATGCCTAAAGATGGGTATAGCTGGTAGGTATGGACTGGAAAACACAATAAAAACATAGCACCAAGTGTTATGAAGTTCAGCTCCACATTTCAGATAAAAGGGATAAAGACTTAAACATAGTAGACAGGTTTTTCTAAGAATAATACCAGGCGTTCACAAGCTGTGCATTTGGAGATATTATAATATTTATTGATAAAAAGGCCATAAATAACTATTGGCCTTTACTATAAATAACTATTATATACCCAATTATCACTGCATGTATGTAATGACACAAAGTAAGGGAAGTACAAACACATTTTTTGTAATATATCTTTTTTATTTTATTTATTTTTTTATTAATAAATACAATTATGAAGAAAATAATAACGTTTTTAAAAATAAAACCAAGAGTATCACATGTCTAAAGGTTCAGCAGTTCATTGGCTACACAATCAGAGAGTCTGGTCTGCAGCTGGCTCTGTCTGTAAACAAAAGAAGAGGGCTGGCACTTCCTTATCAAATTGACACTGATTGGCTTTGATGGCTGTAGAAATCGAATGGAAGCTCAGATTGGCTCAAATTAAGTGCCAATCGAACACCTAATTCCCGCCCCCCACCCGACCACCAGCCGTTCGGCTGTGCCTGCAGCGGGAGTAACATTTTCTCCGTGTGAAAGAAAAATATCTCACAAATCGATCAGCTGATTTCAAAGATTGCAACAGCTGTTCATTGTTCACTGAAGCCCAAATTGCTCCCGATAGCCTGGCCAGCGGTGTGTGTGTGTGAATGGTTATCACTATTGATGAGCTGATGTACACCTTGTATGTGCCTCTGACTCTGTATGCATTCATATGGGTGAATGACATGTGTTGTAAAGCACTTTGAGTGATCATAAAGATTGGAAAAGTGCTATATAAAAACAGTCCATTTAAGAAACCAGTCTCTGCAGTCTGTGCTGATCTGACGGTGTGAGATTCACCTCAGCAATTCAGTGTCATTTACTTTACAGTATCCGAACCCCAGAATGGATCATTTCTGTCAGTTACTGAAGTTTTCTCTACAACATGGGTGCTCGGCGATCTCATTACTCCATAGGTCTAAAATTAGCTCTGGATGAAACTACATATTTCTAACAAGCCAACAAGAAGGAAAGAAACTATAAGGTGCACTCGTCTGCTTGTCATGCAGGTGGTCTGATCACCTCTGTCAGTGTTGAAGTAGCTGACAGTCTGAAGAACACTGTTTCAGCAGCTCAGGCTGAAGCTCAGAACTAGGTCATTCTCAGAGGTTTGTATCAGTAGGCTCGGTTTCCCTCTTCACAGCTCACCTAACAGCCTTCTTGACTTGCTGATGAGTGTGAAAATGCAGACATTTACCAGTCAAGTGTGTTTTTGCGAGGTATCCAATTTTAACTGCAGCACATAATAAAATCACGGCCAAGTCAAATCATCAGTTGATATTTGATTCTCCACATGCTGGATGATCTACTGACTTATTCTTTGATCCCTGACTACTCTGTGTGTTATGTCTTTAACGACATCACATTCATTTCTTTAATTAGTACTGCTTTAAATACAGTGTGCCGGCAAAATATCTTTATGGGCTGGAATATTTCCCCCTGGATTCCAGATACAAATAAGTAATAGATCATACTGTATGTGGCCCACTAGAAATGTGATTTACAGATATGTGACTGTCCATCAAAATTAAACCAACATAATGCCTGACTCCAATACACGCAGAGAGTACTGTAGCATCTTTACTTCATTCCCGTAACAACCTCCTCTTTACTTCCTGAATGGATGGAAATAGAAATGTCAGCTATGATGAGACATTTGTCATGATGTTCTGCTGCATATCATAACATGATATGTAATGCATTTCATGTGTATTTTTTCATATGCATGGTACTTGTTGTTGTTAAATAAGCCACTTTAGAAATGAATTACTAATTGTCTCAAAGTGTAAAACTGGTAGTTATTTTGATTGTCCTCGAAACTCAGAAAGCACTTCATCACTTTGAGTCGTCTATTTATATCTATTAGTATGGTAACTGCTTTATCACTGTCAAATTTAGAGCTAATCCTTGGATGTATGTCTTCACTTGCAATAGATTTGCCCACATCTCATTAGGATTCAGCAGATAGAGTGGAGTAGGTGAACCATGGCCAGATTAAATCTGTTTGGAGCCCCGGGCAATAATGAGCTGCAGGGCCCCTTATTAACACCCCACCCCATTCCTCCCACTCTCCATGCAGTATGAGAAATAAAGTAAGAAATTAGCACAAACCAGTGTGGTCGCTGGACATCTGTAGACTCAGGGCAGTTGTGCAATGTGCCTTGTTGGTGATTCAGCCTTAAATTGAAAACAGGTATAATACACGTTATCTTAATGAATGATGACAACCACTTAAAATCTCCGAAGCTCATTATTAAGCACGTTGCACCTCATTTGTTTAACCTGTGCACAAATATAGATGTATAAACCTTTTTTTATGGGCAAGCTTGAGGGGTTTTGCTTAGCAGTTTGTTTGTTTTTATTTTTGTAATTGCTGACAAGACCCCATGTGAGAGTTTGCATATAATGTTAGATGTTACATAATGTTACATAATACAATAAGCCTATTTTTTACGTTGGTTTGGCTTGTTTGATGCTATTGTACTGCACTTAAAATTAATACACCAATTTGAAGCTGATGTACTTGCAAGATTCTTGCTGTTCAGAGTTGTATCCTCATGATTGTTTGCACTTATTGCTAGGACAAAAGCATCAGCTAAATGAACTGTAATGTAATCTGTAATATTTTGTGATTTAGCAGCCCTGCAGTTTCATAGTAAATAGGGATCAGTGCAGCTCAGTTTTTCACTGTTAAACTTTCAATAAATACTTTTTCTGGACGTTATCGTGTGTTGCTCATTTAGCTCATTAAAATATAATGGTATAAAGACATACTAAAGATTTGAAACCCTGTCAAATAAAAGCATGGTTGATAGCTCTGGGGATTCGTATGGAATGTCTTTGTGATCTCAGTGACCCTTTAACAAATGTTAACAATCGACTCATTTGGTTGTGGGCGTTCACCCTTTCCTGTCTCCTGTCTGAAATGCTCTTAAAGTCACGGTAACATGAACTCACTTTAAGATCAGTCGTATGTTGTGTTTTGGTTCATCAGCCTCTTATTCAAATGCTATAAGGTCCTATCCTCTCTAATGATGGTTCAGTACAGAACCAAGACCTGAAAATGTGACCTGGGCAGGGTCAGGTTACTCTGAACTCTTACCAATTTAGAATAATAGTCACTGAAAGTCGAAGTGCATTTAAAGTTTTTTTAGCCACATGAAAGAGGGATCTAAACATCCATGAGATAAAAGATGGAGTGTTACTCCGTCTTCAGCTCTCTCAGGGCTGGAGCTGCAATCAATCCTTGGTCAAATGACAACAGAGGGGCAGACAGACTGGGAGAGGAGAGATTAAAACCAGATGTTTTCGTCCAGAACTACCCCCTTCTCTTAGACGGCTTTGTTCCCAACCACAGAAGACAGAAGATACAGCAGAGAGGGAAGGAAGGAAGGTGCAAGGATCACCTCTGTCTACCGTCTCTTACTCTTTCTCTTTCTGGCTCCATTTTCAAAATGAAATGAAAATGACAGAAGCTAGTAAAACCTCCTGTGCTGATAAAATGTTTGTTTTTTTACAGTCTCTTGAAATGGCTTTATTTTTTGCTGAAAAATGCATTTTTGAATGAGTCATAGTTGGCCCAACATTAGTTATATCTTATTGGCAGATTTAAAAGTGGCTTTGTATATTTTGGAACATCAGGAAAAAAGACAGCTGGTTGTTTGTTCAAAGATTTATTATGACCTATGTGACGTCTTGTGGTTGTGTGTAAAACGTCCTCTGTAAGTAACTTAGGTGGAAGTTAGGGTTCGATAGCATTGTATTGAATCTGTAGGAATCAGATATTAATAATAGTTATGACAAAATAAAACTGAAATACTCACAAACATATGATAATTCCCACACTTTCTTTTGCCTAAATTTTGGTACTTTTTATAGCTTCTTATTTTATGCTAGTTATTTAATCATATTGTTGTATTGTATAAACATACATAAATATAATAATAATAAGCTTTATTTGTATAGCACCTTTCATACAAGAATTGCAGCCCAAAGTGCTTCACAGCAAAAACATAACAATTAGTACAAGGACAGAATAAGAGCATTTACAGTACAATAATCACAGTGTTGATGTAAATGAGTCTGAAGTACCATTATAAAAATAGCAGAATTAAAATAGTATAAAATAGCAGAATTAAAATAGTATAAAAATAGCTGAATTAAAATTGTATAAAAATAGCAGAATTAAAATAGTATAAAATAGCAGATAAAATAGCAGATAAAATAGCAGATAAAATAGCAGAATTAAAATAGTATAATATAGCAGAATTAAAATTGTATAAAAATAGCTGAATTAAAATAGCAGATAAAATAGCAGGATTAAAATAGTATAAAATAACATTGGAATTCATGCCTAGTTTCCCTATCTATGCTGTACTTAACGACCCTACTGCCGGGAAATCACATTCATCAAACCATTCTTGTAAATGTTTTGAAAGCATGAGATCAACAATGCGCCCCTATGGCCTTTCAACTGGTTCACTCCCTTCGGTTAAAGCCAGTTTTTCTCCAATACACATTTATCAGAGAAACTTCCTCTTGTTCCCGTGATCTCAGGCTTTTCAAAAATACCCACTCTGAAATTCATCTCAGTTACCTTTACACATTCAATGTTAAACCAGGCATGGCAAACATTTATGAAATCATTTAAATTAGTTTAAAGTGGCACCATTAAAAGGCTAAGATAAAAATATATAAAATATCACTATTAAAAGGCTAAAGTAAAAATATATAAAATATCACTATTAAAAGGCTAAAGTAAAAAGATATAAAATATCACTATTAAAAGGCTAAAGTAAAAAGATATGTTTTTAGCTTACTTTTGAAGATATTGAGCGAGCTTGCCTCCCTAATGTCTGCAGGTAAAGTGTTCCATAGCTTTGGTGCTTAATTGCAAAATGCTGCATCCCCAATTTTCTTTTGGATGTTTCTGGGAACATTTAATAAACCAGTAGTGGATGATCGTAATGTTCTTGGGGGCACTTAGTTGATTAGAGAGTTGGCAGTGTAACTTGGTGCGGTTTCGTTTAGGGCTTTGTATACAAGAAGGAGGACCTTAAAATCAATTCTAAAAGTTACTGGAAGCCAGTGTAGAGTGGGTAACACTGGACTGATGTGGTCTCTCCTCTTGGTTCTAGTCAGCAGCTCGCTGCAGCGTTTTGGATGAGCTGAAGTCTCTCTGTTGGTTTTTTTGGAAGGCCGGTAAAGAGTGCATTACAGTAATCGAGTCGGCTTGAGATAAAAGCATGGATTAGTTTTTCAGCATCCTTTTGATTTAGAAATTGTCTGATTTTAGCTATATTTCTAAGGTGGAAGAATGATGTTTTTGTCACCTTGTTTATATGGGATTTAAAGTTTAGATCTGAGTCTATGATAACACTAAGACTTGTGACTTCAGGTTTAATCAAAGGAGTAAGTTTCCCCATGTTATTCAGCATCATCTCTCTTTTTGTTACAGGACCTACTAGTAAGATTTCAGTTTTGCTCTCATTTAATTTTAAGAAATCATTGCTCATCCATTTATTTATTGCTGACAGGCAGGTGGTGATGGAGTTAATAGCTGTAGTATCATTTGGTTCAGCAGAGATGTACATTTGTACATATATACACAACAATGTACCAACAAACCTATTAGGTAAAGCTCACTCCAACCCTGGCGATGTAAACAGAAAATTAAAATTCTTATTGAAATGTTCTCTCTATAATACGGTACTTTCAATTCACCCCTTAAAACACACATAACATCTGCAAGGGGCTTCACGATTTTTCAGCCCCGGCAGGTAATGGCTGTTTACAGACTGTGAAGTCTACGTTCGCCTGTGCCATAAATTGTCAAGATGATTTTTTAATGAGGTCTTTTTCTTTTCTTTTCGAAAAGACATATTAATTATGTTTTATGTTGAGAATTTTACTGCGTCTTCAAACATGTCTGGAGGCGATCATTAAGGGGTACATGTCCTAGTCTCTTAATTTACTGTACAGTACACATCAATTTAAAATATCAATGAATTCATTCAATCATTTGAAAGTGCTGTGATATTTAAATGGCTTTTTTGTCTTGTAAATTAATACCTTTATTAAAGTGCTTTTGAAGGGCTAATCTGTAAAAAGCCTTAACATTTACCTTATCCACTAATTATCTGCCATTCAAAGTACCATAATTACATCATTGTTAATAAGTAAACTAATAGAAATATGACAGCAGTAAAAGGGTGACAAATCAAATCAAATCAAATTTATTTGTATAGCCCAATATCACAAATTATACATTTGTCTCAGTGTGCTTTACAGACTGTACAGGTTACGACATCCTCTGTCCTTAGACCCTCGCATCGCACAAGGAAAAACTTCCTAAAAGAAACCCCAAAATTAAAGGGGAAAAATGGAAGAAACCTCAGAGAGAGCAACTGAGGAGGGATCCCTCTCCCAGGACAGACAGACGTGCAATAGATGTCGTGTGTACAGGATAAACAACATAGTACAAATACAACATTTGACAGAAATTATGTTGTGTTGGAAAAAAAAGAAATAGAAAGTATGGATGAATCCAGGAACATGTCAATAAGGCTTCCCGGTGTCCAGCAGGACCAGGTCAGCAGGCACTGTCACGATTCATGATCCTGAAATAAACTTTATCAGTGGCAACCTGCCACATGAGAGACAGACACTCCGGGGATGATACCCCGGATGGTGAGTTAGTAACATACATTTACATAAATGCATACAGATAGAGAGGGAGAAGAAGAGAGGGGAGGGAGGGGAGGAGAGAGGAAGAGAAGGAAGAGAGCAGGGAGGTGTCCCCCGGCAGTCTAAGAGACAGACATTTTGAGACAGGATGTGTCTTATTTTTGCAATGTTACGTAGATGAAAGAAGGCAGTCCTTGAGATTTGTTTTATGTGGGAGTTAAACGACAGATCTTGATCAAAGATGACGCCAAGATTCCTTACAGTGGTGCTGGAGGCAAAGTTAATGCCATCCAGAGCTTCTATGTCATTAGAAAATGCGTTTCGGAGGCGTTTAGGGCCAAGTATAATAACTTCAGTTTTGTCTATGTTTAACATCAAAAAGTTGCTAGACATCCAAGTGTTTATGTCCTTAAGGCATGCTTGAAGTTTAGCCAATTGATTGGTTTCATCTGGTTTAATTGATAGATATAATTGGGTATCATCAGCATAACAATGAAAGTTTATAGAGTGGTTCCTTATAATATTGCCCAAAGGAAGCATATATAAGGTGAATAGAATCGGTCCAAGTACAGAACCCTGCGGAACTCCAAGACTGACTTTGGCTGTCATGGAGGATTTATCGTTAACAAGTACAAATTGAGATCGCTCAGATAAATAGGACTTGAACCAGCTTAGTGCTGTTCCTTTTATACCAACACAATGTTCCAGTCTCTGTAGTTGAATGTCATGATCAACAGTGTCGAAAGCAGCACTGAGGTCTAACAAGACAAGAACAGAGACAAGTCCTTTGTCTGATGCCAATAGAAGGTCATTGGTAACTTTCACCAGTGCCGTCTCTGTGCTATGATGAACTCTAAATCCAGATTGAAAAACCTCAAATAAACTATTATTATGTAAAAAGTCACACAACTGTTTTGCGACTGCTTTCTCAAGGATTTTAGCGAGAAAAGGAAGGTTAGATATCGGCCTATAGTTGGCTAAAACCTCTGGATCAAGACCAGGCTTTTTAAGAAGTGGTTTTATTACAGCTACTTTAAAGGATTTTGGTACGTAGCCAGATAATAGAGACAGGTTGATCATATTTAATAACGAAGTGTTAATTAAGGGTAAAACTTCTTTAAACAGTTTAGTTGGAATCGGGTCTAAAAGACAGGTTGATGGTTTAGACGATGAGATTGTTGAAGTTAGTTGGTTAAGATTGATTGGAGTAAAACAGTCTAGATATATTTCAGGAGTTATAGATGTTTTTAAAATTCCAACAGTTGAAGTTAAGTCATTACCAATTGAGGTCAGGAGGAGATTAATTTTGTCTCTAATAATTATAATTTTATCGTTAAAGAAACTCATGAAGTCGTCACTACTGAGAGATATAGGAACAGAAGGCTCTGTAGAGCTGTGGCTCTCTGTCAGCCTGGCTACAGTGCTGAAAAGAAACCTGGGGTTGTTCTTATTTTCTTCTATTAAGGAAGAGTAATAAGCTGCTCTGGCATTACGGAGAGCCTTCTTATACGTTTTAAGATGATCTAACCAGACTAAACGAGATTCTTCCAATTTAGTGGAACGCCATTTACTTTCAAGATTTCTCGACTTTTGTTTTAGTTTGCGGATTTGTAAATTAAGCCATGGAGCTTTCTTTTTCTGTTTTATGATCTTCTTCTTTAGAGGAGCGACAGAGTCGAGTGTTATTCGCAGTGAGGCTGCAGCGCTATCAACAAGATGATTCATTTGGGAGGGACTAAAGTTAGCATTGGAGTCCTCTGTTATATTGATATTGAGTCCTGGTATTGAATTAAGTGCTGATGGAATCACTTCCTTAAATTTAGTCACAGCACTTTCAGATAAACATCGAGCGTAGGATATTTTGCCTACTGGCTTGTAGTCCAGTAACAGGACTTCAAAAGTTATTAAAAAATGGTCTGATAAAAGAGGATTATGTGGACACACTGATAAACTTTCAATTTCAACACCATATCCCAGAACAAGGTCCAGAGTGTGGTTTAAACAGTGAGTTCGTTCATGTACATTCTGACTGAACCCAATTGAATCTAATATTGAGAAAAATGCATTATTAAGGCTGTCACTATCAACATCCACATGAATATTAAAGTCACCTACAATAATTACTTTATCTGTTTTAAGGACTAAATTTGATAAAAATTCTGAGAATTCAGATAGAAATTCAGAATACGGACCAGGAGGGGGGTACACAGTAACAAATAAAACTGGCTTTATTGTTTTCCATGTTGGGTTTGAGAGCGTAAGAACAAGGCTTTCAAAAGAGTTATAGTTTAGTTTAGGCTTAGGATTGATCAAGAGGTTTGAGTCAAATATGGCCGCAACGCCACCTCCTCGGCCAGTACCTCGAGGAATGTGAGTATTAATATGACCAGGTGGAGTAGATTCATTTAGACTGACATATTCTTCATGTCTCAGCCAGGTTTCAGTGAGACAAAATAAATCAATCTTATTATCTGATATTAAATCATTTACCAATCCAGCTTTCGTTGATAAAGATCTGATGTTTAAGAGCCCACATTTAATTTTTCGATTTAGTTGTACTTTTGCAGCGGTGGTGTTTATTTTAATTAGGTTTTCATGTATAACTCCTCTTCTATTAACCATAGACTTGATTAGTTTCAGTGGTCGTGGGGCAGACACAGTCACTATGGGGATTTGAGTGGGTGACAGTCTGTGACGCTCACTGCATTTGACTAGATCTCAACATTCATCTTTGCTTTCTATGAGTCATTGTATCTTAAATGCTGGTTAATAAGTCTCAGCTCTTATTGTCTTGACAAACCTTTTCCCCACACTGTTTACTCCTTTCAGTTTCCTTCAGAGTCAGTAGAGTCGGAATTGAACATCTCTGCCTCCACACTTGAATGAATAACATTTTCCTGTTGCCTCAGGGAATTCATGCTTTTGTCGTCCGCTCATTTAAACAGTAAAGCACTGCTGAGTATTGATCAGCAAATAAAGAAAAGCGTGTGCAGTACATATTAGGTTAACATGTTGCCATTCAACCTGCCTCAAAGTGTGAATAGGGATCACAAAAGACTGAACAAATAGTTCTTTGTCTAGGAAATTGGTCTTGTTTAAATAAGTACATTTTGAAATGACATGATAAGAGATTTTATCGTTATGGGCAACAGAGGGCCACTCTTTGTTTAGTCAGAAAACCTGTCATTTCAAATCTTTGGTCAATAAAAAAAAGGATAAAAGTCATCAATACTTGTTGTGAGGTTAGCCTTTATTGTAATAATTGCGGATGATCAATGGTAACAGATAACAACAAAGGGACTTTTCTATAAGCTGACAGGGCAGTGAGCTCACAGCAGTGTACTGGATCTCGAAGCAGACCAAGATGAGCTAAGGTTAGAGTTTGGGCAAGGTAGCAGCGCAGCTTTTCACTTGGTACTGAAATTGAAAAAGATTAAGAGTCCAATATCAACTCAATATTTTTTCTTAGGAATTCATTGTTCCTGTCATTCACAGCAGTCACTTGCTGATCAAAAAGTGAAATATGCCAAAAGTTTGATGGACATTTTTATTTATTTTTTTGACATATCATTAGGACCTGCGGTGAGTATCAGGCTGTGTTGTCATGAATTACTGGGTCTTCTGACAGGTGACACAATTCTCTAGTCCTGACATAACGTACCTTAATCATAACGGCTGATTGATTACCCGAATGATTACCTTAACGGCACCAACACCGGGGAGCAATGACAAAGGTGCAAAAGATGTAGTGTTGTACCTATGTAGGAGGGGTATGGGGGTCTTCTAGAGGGCCCATTGTCTCATAATCCATCACGGGGGAGCAGGGGGGGCCTTCTAGGGCAGTGGTTCCCAACCTGGGGTCTGGCCGAAGAGTTTCTTGCTCTAAGGTTGTCAAAATTAGATTTGCACATATATAACTAAAATTATAATAACTGAGATACAAAAGTGTGTGTGTGTATAAAACTATATCAAATACATATAGTTTTTTTGTGATCACTCTAAAAGAGTTGGCTACCTACTAGGCCACAGCTCTGTGACCTCTAACATTCTCAATCATATTCATCAGGTCAGCTAGTCAGTGGCTCATCTTTGTTTTTCCTGCAGTCAAAGCATCATCTATGATCATACACAACATGTCTGAGAAATGTAAAAGTGCTGATGATCATCAGTATCAAAAAAGAAAGTAAAGCTATATCTCTAGAGTTACCTTAACTTAGAAGGACAGGACCGTTGTTGGCAAGAATTTGTCATTTGTGGCAAGAAGCTAGCTAATGACTGCATGAAGCCATGCCAAATTAAATGGAAAAAAAGAGACTATTGGTAAAGAAAAAAAAGTTGCCACTATCAAAAAGATGCACATAGAAAAGCATTTGAAAGAGCAGGTAGTAATGATGTCATAAAACATGTGTGCCCTTCCAGTGGAGAAAATGTGATCTGTGCAGGCTGTCAACCATTGCTGTTAATGGCCATCCCCTCCAGCTCACCCTCCCATTATTATTAGAGATACTTTATTTCTGTGGTTTGAAGTTACACAATTAAATGCCTGCTGGGATCTATTGTCAGAACCCTGTTTATAATAGTTTATAATTTATAGAGTGTTTGACGGCCTGACTGAATGGGGTTGATAAACTCGTGCTTAATTAGAATTGAAAATGGAAGGAAATATCATCTGGGTTGAAATTAAGACAGCAATCTGCTGTAGCTGTTCTCAGGTCATGTTTCCTCTGTGTGTTCTGTACAGGACGTGTTCAAGGCTGTGCTCTAAATGAGGGATTCAATTATCCCCAGAGTGGTTCTGGAGGCACTGAACTATTAGCATGGTTCAGTACTATTGTTAACTAACAACACATTAAGAGCATGATGTATATTGTATTCATGCTCAGAGGCTATGTGTGTGTATGTTGGTTTTCTGGCTTCAGATGCGGACGACAGCAGCTCTTATCAAAACATATGTAACACATGCAACAACCACAGAGTGCTGTGTCAGCTTTAAATCAGCCACACCGAGAATACTGGGTCTGGAACTTCCAATTCTACGTGATTAATTTGTGTTAGATCTAACTGCCAAAATGCCTGATCCAACTATACATATTTGTGTGTGTGTGCGTGTGTGTATTAATATTATATTAATATTACATGTTTCGGGAATATTTTAATGACAGGGCTTAATTTAGATCAGTATCGGCTAAATTAAAGCTGTTTTGTTCACCTTTTCCTACAGCCTGACAGTGCAGCAATTCGCTGCATACGATATAAAAAGAAAAAAATATATATAATTAATAAAAAATATCTTATTAGTGTGTGAATGTAAAAATAACTAATTTGGGCATACCAGTCTGAGATTCTGAGTTCTGACATTGAGTTTGGCAGAATGCCCAGATTCATTAAGCTATGACACTAATTATCATTAACAAAAGCAGTGTACAAAATATTAAGCATTTCTCTCTTTCTTTTTTGTTTAACCGGCACTAACCGTCACGTTCAGCGATTTAAAATGACGGGCAGCTCATATCTGCTCTTGCTAATTAATGTTTCCAGAGAAACTTGATAACAGGCCAAAATGAAACTTGTTCGTTGTTCTGTTTGTGTGCACTCTGTAAAGACGGTCTGTACTCACCACTCAGATTCTCCACCCTATAACAACACTGTAAAGATCACAAGTAGTCAAAGTGTTTTTGTAGTTCCGACAAATCCAGCATACATACATACTGTACTTGCCTAAAGTACGTAGAAATATTAACAAATACCAATTAAATGACTAAAATAAGAATGAAATACATACAATTAAACAAAAACAGAGTTTACCCCGGTGGACGAGAGGGTCGCCTCCCTACGCCTTCGGGTTATGGGGGGGGAAACTCTGACTGTTGTTTGTGCCTATGCCCCAAACCGCAGTTCGGAGTCTTCGGCCTGATCAAACCCGAACGGTCGTTTGTTGTTGGACTTCTGTGCTAGTCATGGAATGGCCATAACAAACACCATGTTCGAACATAAGGATGCTCATAAGTGCACGTGGTACCAGAGCACCCTAGGCCAAAGGTCAGTGATCGATTTTGTAATCGTATCATCTGATCTGAGGCCGCATGTTTTGGACACTCGGGTGAAGAGAGGGGCGGAGCTGTCGACTGATCACCATCTGGTGGTGAGTTGGATCAAGGGGTGGGGGAAGACTCTGGACAGACCTGGTAAACCCAAACGGGTAGTGCGGGTGAACTGGGAACGTCTGGAGGAAGCCATCGTCTGTTTCCGGAGTCCTCCCGGATAACATAACCCGGAAGGACTCCTTCTTCAGTTGGACGGCTTCCCTGACCACCGGGGTCCACCACGGTGTTCGAGGGTTACCGTCCAACTGAAGAAGGAGTCCTTCCGGGTTATGTTATCCGGGAGGACTCCGGAAACAGTTGCAGGGTACCGAAGGACTAGAAGGGCGGCAGCCTCTGCCGTGTCAGAGGCAAAGCAGCGGGTGTGGGAGAAGCTATGGAGAAGGACTTTCGGTCGGCACCAAGGTGCTTCTGGAAAACCATCCGGCACCTCAGCAGGGGGAAGTGAGGAACCATCCAAGCTGTGTACATTAAGGGTGGGACCCTGCTGACTTCGACTGAGAAGGTTATCGGCCGGTGGAAGGAGCACTTTGAGGAACTCCTGAATCCGACTAACACGCCCTCTATGGTAGAGGCAGAGCTGGAAGCTGATGGGGGATCATCGTCAATTTCCCTAATGGAAGTCACTGAGGTAGTCAAACAACTCCACAGTGGCAAAGCCGCAGGGGTTGATGAGATCCGTCCAGAAATGCTGAAGGCTTTGGGTGTTGAGGGGCTGTCTTGGTTGACACGCCTCGTCAACATTGCGTGGAAGTCTGGGACAGTGCCTAGGGGTTGGCAGACCGGGGTGGTGGTTCCCCTATTTAAAAAGGGGGACCAGAGAGTGTGTGCCAACTACAGGGGTATCACACTTCTCAGCCTCCCTGGTAAAGTCTACTCCAAGGTACTGGAAAGGAGGGTTCAGCCGGTAGTCGAACCTCTGATTGAAGAGGAACAATGCGGATTCCGCCCTGGTCGTGGAACAACGGACCAACTCTTCACTCTCGCAAGGATCCTGGAGGGGGCCTGGGAGTACGCCCATCCGGTCTACATGTGTTTTGTGGATCTGGAGAAGGCGTATGACCGGGTCCCCCGGGTGATACTGTGGGAGGTGCTGTGGGAGTATGGGGTGAGGGGGTCACTTTTGAGGGCCATCCAATTCCCAATTCCTGTACGCCCAAAGCGAGAGTTGTGTCCGGATACTCGGCAGTAAGTCGGACTCTTTTCCCGTGAATGTTGACCTCCGCCAGGGCTGCACTTTATCACCAATCCTGTTCGTGATTTTCATGGATAGGATATCGAGGCGTAGTCGTGGAGGAGAGGGGTTGCAGTTCGGTGACCTGAGGATCTCATCGCTGCTCTTTGCAGATGATGTGGTCCTTATGGCATCATCGGTCTGTGACCTTCAACAGTCACAGGATCGGTTCGCAGCCGAGTGTGAAGCGGTTGGGATGAGGATCAGCACCTCAAAATCTGAGGCCATGGCTCTCAGCAGGAAACCGGTGGATTGCCTACGCCGGGTAGGGAATGAGCCATTACCCCAAGTGAAGGAGTTCAAGTACCTCGGGGTCTTGTTCGCGAGTGAGGGGACGATGGAGCGAGAGATTGGCCGGAGAATCGGAGCAGCGGGGGCGGTATTACAGTCACTTTACCGCACCGTTGTGACGAAAAGAGAGCTGAGCCAGAAGGCAAAGCTATCAATATACCGGTCGATTTTCGTTCCTACCCTCACCTATGGTTATGAAGGTTGGGTCATGACCGAAAGAACAAGATCACGGGTACAAGCGGCCGAAATGGGTTTTCTCAGACGGGTGGCTGGTGTCTCCCTTAGAGATAGGGTGAGAAGCTCAGCCATCCGTGAGAGACTCGGAGTAGAGCCGCTGCTCCTTTACGTTGAAAGGAGCCAGTTGAGGTGGTTCGGGCATCTAGTAAGGATGCCACCTGGGCGCCTCCCTAGGGAGGTGTTCCAGGTACGTCCAGCTGGGAGGAGACCCCGGGGAAGACCCAGGACTCGGTGGAGAGATTATATCTCCTCACTGGCCTGGGAACGCCTCAGGATCCCCCAGTCGGAGCTGGAGGATGTGGCCCGGCGAAGGGAAGATTGGGGTTCCTTACTGGAGCTGCTGCCTCCGTGACCCGATCCCGGATAAGAGATAGACAATGGATGGATGGATGGACACATCTGCACATATACACATAATAACACAGCCAACAAACACACACATACTTGTGTCTGCAGTGCATTGAGAAAGTAATCAGACCCCTTTTTTCACCTTTGTTGAGTTGCAGCATGCTGAAATTGATTTTTTCTTTTCTTTTTATAATATATTTATTTTGCACTTTGTCTCAATGTTTTATGTAAAGTGCTTTGAATTGCCTTGTTGCTGAAATGTGCTATATAAATAAAACTTGCCTCTTCCCTCCTCAATCCACACAAAACCCCATAATGGCAAAGTGAAAAAAGGGTTTTTATTAAAAATAATAAATATAAACTGAAATATGTATAATGTATTACACAATAAAAGAAAATGTGTTACAAAAAACCTTTTATCATTCCATGTCCTCATGTTCACTTTGTTGGAAGTCATTTTGCCTTTTTTTGACTCAAAATGAAATGTAAGAGTCACCTGGATTTCCCAAGAAAACAATGTGAAGGATGATAATGCCTCGGCTTTAATGAAAGTAATGTCTAGAACTCATAAATATTATACATTATTGCTTGCTCAGGTCAGAAAGCTTCTAATGCTTACTGTCATACATTGAATAGAGTCTAAATTCTCACGGGATTATGATAGACAGACCAGACCCTTACATACTACAACAATATTTTCAACTGAGCTACTTCAAAGGCAGTCACTTCATGTCTCACTAAACTGAAGGCTTTTAGACTAATTTGACAAATTCTCTGGCCAAAACACAAAAAAAGTCTTCTTCTTCCTCTGCCTCTCTGTTGTGGCATAAATCATAAAAAAAATTGATTTCTGAGCATGGAAGCTCATTCTTGAGCTTGACATAGTTGTTGTAACTCAGTGGAAAAAACAAACACTTTTAGTGGACTTAAACTGACGGTGCGGAATTGCCCGATAGGATTGCAGCCCGTTTCGCTTGTTCACTGGACCAATTTAAAGAATTGTTGGATATAAAAACAGGGGGAAAATACAGAAATTATCTTTTAAGCTCTACTTTTATACACTTCTAATAAACGGTATGTGTGTGTATCATATAAATATGAAGTGTTTAAGACAGGGGTGTCAAACATATGGTCAAATCCGGCCCGCCAGAGGGTCCAATCTGGCCCGCGGGAAGACTTTGCAAAGTGCAAAAATGTGTTGTTTTGATCATAAAGTAAAATACTATATTGTTCAGTTCCAGATCCTTTGTAGATACACTGTGATCTGTAAGTTGTAATGTACATGTGTAAATGATAAACTGAGGCATAATATTGTTGAAAGTGCACCTTTTCTTCTTAAGAAATTTCAGGTTGTTCATAATGTTTTGTAAAAAAAAAGTTCATTACATTTTCAGAATGTACTTTGTGAGTGTAATTGTGAGTTGTCGTTATTTATAGTCGTTATTTATAGGTTATTATGCTGTGATTTTACTGGTCCTCGTGAGATCAAATTGGGCTGTATGTGGCCCCTGAACTAAAATGAGTTTGACACCCCTGGTTTAAGAAGCTCATCAAGCAACATACGTGGCTCATCATCGGTATGTTAAAATATCCACAGTTGAACATTTGCAGTAGGCTAGAACATTTTTTTTGTTTTTACCAGAACAGGGTTATTTTTTATTATTTTTTCTCTAAACATAATTATAATCACAATTTTTACATTAAAATATTTTAACCTAATTTCCCTGTTTGGTATAAGGTAAATATACTACCAAATGGGAAGGGGATAAATGCCACAAGTTGTATTTGTTGGATAAAAAAGTGTAACTGTTGGGGATATGCCATTGCTAAAGAGTCTTGTGGCGTAAACTTAACCACACACGGGATGTCCTGTGCTTTGTACGGCGACCATTCACAACAGTCACCACCGCACGACTTTTGTGAGGTACAAGAGCGTAGAACTTCGTTGACTGGAAAAAACATTGCTGTGAACATAATCCAGATAGGAATTTCCCGAAAATAGAAACGGCCATTAAGTAGTAAAGAAAGATAATTTTAGGCGATAGGGTTGCCTTGTGGTTGTGTGTAAAACGTATCTGACAAAAATAATCCATTAAATAGTTAGTGTCATGAATGCTACCTCTCAATCAAGACTACTGCTTTCAGACCGTTCATCAAATCACAGTTATATGAAAAGAAACAAATGCTTTTTCAATGAAAACACCTGTAAAACATGTAATCTCAGAGAGTGTGTGACTCACTTCCAACCAACGCATCAGCCTCCTCGACATGAGGCTTCTGGAGTGTGTGAAGAGCTCCCTTATCAAAAATAGAAACACTTGCTTACTCGGGATGGAATCCGACAAGACAAAGAGATGTGTCCCCAAATGTATCTGCATCGTCTCAGTTACAATAATCCATGTGCTTCTCAGGGGATTTAGTGCACTTTGTGAATGCATGTTTACAACATCCTCTACCAAGGTAGTAGAGGACAGTGAAGAGATAAAAAAACACATTAGCGAGGTGATTAAATCCACAGCAATTAATCCAAATGTCCCTGCTGCCTCTTGCCAAGAGTGACGGACAGAAAATGGTAGGGGTGAAAGTAACAAATTATTTTTACTCGCGTTAATGTAACAAAGTTGTTTTTTTGTGAACTTTCTGTCTAAAGTATTGAACTACGCTACATTTGAAGTAAAAACAAAAGTCACATTAAAAAAGTTCTAAAAAACATATGGAAATGGAACAGCTAGAAGGAGCCAAAACAGAAGCTTCTGGTATGTCATGGGGTGAGGGGTGTGTGGTCACGCCTGGGCTGGGGCTAGCAGTTTGTGAACAGTACAATAAGGCAATATTATTGTAAAAAAAGGTTATATCACAATATAGGAGATGAAACATACCAAACTTCGCAGAAACATTGTCTGTCAACTAAAATTGTAAAAAAAACATGCATGTATTATAAGGGGTGAACTTTAAATGAACCCAAATAGCCTAAAAGCAACCCACACATTCTCACATAAAACTGAAAAGGGCCTTATTGAGTATAATATTAAGGGAAGATGTATTATTATTTTGTCAAAATCCCTTCAAAGGTGATAATAATCCATTAAAAAAATACTTGCAATGTATGCATTAACCAACTCGAATAACAAGAATCTATTGTACTGTGAAATAAGTCTGCTTTTTATTTTATTAGCAGACAGTGTCAGCTCCTTTGTGTTCATACCAGACACTAAGACATAATTTGGCAGAATGAGGAAAAAGCTGCACTCTGTAAGAGAAGCCAATGTTCGTCCCTGTTGAAGCCTGACTGGGTTTTCGTTTCACATAAAAATCAAATTATTTGTGATGAGCCGCAGCCTACTGGCTTTCAAATCGAATACAAATGGCAGATTTTCCAGCCGCAGGAGGGTTCGTCTTACATTATCGTTCACTAACTGCAAACTGAGCTGAAACATCATTTCAGCTTCCTGAGACGCACACTTGTAGCTGGATGTATTCTCGCTTAATGCTGATGTTAATTAACCACAGTTAGTTTCACTCTCTGTAAAAAGGGAACCATAAAAAATTCCACATGCATTCTGAGTTTAACTGACTGCTTCACAGGGCAATAAATCCTTTTATTATGAGGCAGAGGTCTGACGGGGAAAATAGTGGAGACCTACAATGAAGTTTCAATATGATTCAGTAGAAGGTTTATTGTAATATAAATGCTGAGACAGAAATGCTTTGGGACATTGGAAAAGCTTGCGTGTCAATGTAGTTATGCTTGAAAAATATAAAAGCTCCTATATATATATATTTAAATGCAACCAAATTCTTTGAATTTCTTCTTTTGACCGTGACTTAGTATCACAGTAGCGCTAAAATTATAATTGTAACTATGGTTAAATGTAAGCTCATTGTTAAAAGTTTGAGCGTTAACTTTCGGAACTAATATTTGATGAAATACTCTTGACCATATCCCATGGCCTTCTTCAGTGAATGTAACTTGTAAGTTACAATATTTTAATGACCTGGTGATGGCGTAAGAGGAAGTTAAGGGATAACCGAAGTGATTTATTCCTGTCTGGTAATGATCAAATTCATTCATCCATCTAGTAGATATTAAGATATTTCACTAGATAAGTGAACATTTTGACCTGCTGGTAGCGCTAGAGGAAAGGTTGGGGGATCACCAAAGTCGGTATGACTCTTGGTGATCTTGAATACAAATATACCAATATATATATATATATATATATATATATATGTGTGTATAGACATTGATTAAATGTCTGTAAACAAACAGACCAAAGTGGGATTGATTGATTCTATATTCCATGAGAGACTCAGAGACCACATTTCCCCTAATCCTATTGACTGTTCCTCCTCCATAAACATATTGGGAATCATATTTTTTCAATCAACATTTCAAACCCTCTAGCATATGCTATCGCCAGAGGCTTCAGTTCAGTTTGTTTTTTTTCAGCATAGAGGAAAAGTGGACTTTATCCTGTGTGTTAATGGTCGAACACCTCATTAAAATGGCAACTCTCCTTATAACATCCCAGTGGGAAAGGATTCTGTCTTGTTTTACAAGCAGCTTTCTGCTGACTGCACAGTTTGAGCTAAAGCCTGTACCGCAGGAGACTAGCCTCTAGTCGTTAGCAGGGTTATCCACTGTGGTAGACCCAACCTCATCCTCCAATTTACATCATATTGATGGGCTCAACAATATCACTCTGTCTTCTTTGACATTTGTGTTTGCTGGGATGGGGATAATGGTTGCATTATTTATGCGAGTGCTGTGCGGGGAGGATGGGACCATTGCTCATTCATGGGATTGCATATTCCTATCCCATCATTACATTTGTCTCTCTATAGCTCTTGAAGAGATCGACAGAGAGTTTTTTTGGATTGTTTTTGTACGTTTTTATGTCTCTTAACAGTACTTATCTCTCGCTGTCCACAGACTCAATATTAAGCTTTTTTAGGCACTTCAGTATCAGACAAATGAATAGTGATTAAGTGTTTACCGTCTGGGGAAGTATTCACATGCCTAGAGCACAGTAAAAACTAAGATGTACAAAAGATATTCAAAGAATTTCAATAATACCAAAGTTTAAAGTTAAAGGTGGTCAATACAGAATTCAGAGCAGAGGGATTGCCTCCATATTGCTCTCAACTGATAAGAATATCTCTACATCTGCTGCTATTATTCATTATCCTTTACATATTGGCTCTCTTGTATGGCATACACTTTATAGATTATTGAATGAATTTCAACCGGATTACGCACAAATATCCTATTTCAACACCTGAAGAAAAGAAGTGGCGGAGCATCATGCCGCTGCTCTCCGGCAGCACTACACCTCAGAACATAATAGTTGTTTTTTTTGTTGGGGAAACTGGTATTGATCTTCTCATCTCATCTCTCTCAGAAAGCAAGAGATGCAGCATTTTTCCAAAAAAATAATTCAGCCTCTAACAAGCATTCTTTTCATTTCACTTCTGAAAAGGCACTCCATTGATGTTTCAGCAGTTTAATATAAAATATTTTAACCGAAGTGTGACTGGAATCCAGAGCTACTGCCAGTGCCCTGTTTTTAGTATCAGAAACGTTGTCTCCTTTCTCTGTTGTTGTTTGCTATATAATTTGAAACCCTTGGCCCCAAGAAATACAATGCTTCATTGTATTTTATTGACATGACTTACCAAGCGTTAAATAAATGTACAAACTGATTCTTTCCGACTCCAGCTATGACCTTTTAGTATTCAAGACGTAGGCTAAAGACAGCCAAAGTCCTGATATCACATCTGTGCTAGACTCTGTTCCACTAACTTCTTTAACTCAATACAATCCTTCATTGAGCAGTTTTTTTTCATTGTTCTGTCACTCACCTCTGTCCTGCTGTTGCTACAGACATGTCTGAACTAACCACAGTCTCTCGTCCATGGACTCACCTTTTTTGTCATCTTCAAACACTGAACCCCCCCACACACCTTTCCAACGTCTTAATTGGGAGGTTGCATCCAACAATTTCTATAACTAACAATATGACAATAATATGCACTTCACGCAGTGATTGGACAGTTGTGTGGAGGTGAGAAAGTAGACGAGGTTTGAAGCCTCTCAAGCTCTCGTTTTTCATCTTCTGCTCAAGTGCCTCTGGCATTTTTCATGTGTATAACCTAGTAAAACACCTTTGTTTCCAGGAGATACTGTTTGAAGGTGTGTGACATTATCCCCATTAGTCTTAAAAGACAAGGAGTTCTTGTAGAGAGATTGGGAAGGCAGTGGAATACTGCCAGGAGGAGTGTTTAACAGCCTTCCAGTCTGTACATTTGAGGTGGATTCCTTTGAATGCATTTATATTGTGCGTTTCCAATCTTTGCGACCACTCAAAGCGCTTTTACATCACATGTCATGTGTGTGAATGACCCATTCATACCGAGGGGCACCATACAAGATGACACATCCTCAGGAGTGACAAACAATCACACACTGTTTGTCCGTAAAGTGTGATTGAACCTGTGAAAAACTGCACTCCAAATTGTGCCTTACCAACACCCACAGCATGCTGGAATCCGACCCCTGCAATACTAAAGAGGATAGGCAGGAACAAAACAATTGATGGATGAGTTTCTCGTGCACACATTATTCCAGAAGACAGCGGCATGGTTTCAGTCACAGTGTGTACCTACCAAGAACATAATTCTTCCACCTCCTCCAAATAAAAGTGCTGACAAAATTGGAACCTTTCTGGGCACAGAAAAGCACAAATATGTATGGATTTTATGACCTCCAGAGGAAACTTGGCTCCATCTTCCATGTATCCAGATGGCTGTCATAGAAGCGTGACCTCCTGTTGCGAACATGACATCAAACTTTTGCTTTTCACCCATTGTGGTTTATGAATGACTATGAATTACCGTGACACAGAGTGCACACATATACACTTCTTCACACCCTTGAGACAAACACTCGTACCACCTGTATGAGCACTGGCTTTATGTTTTATCTATGCATTCATGTAGTAGATATAGATCATGGATGGTACCAACCTCTTCAAGTTACACATGTTGGGCAACCTGTACAAGTGCGCCATGTGTTGTCATTTGTGTTTACGTAGAATATGTTTCAGGTTTAAAAGGAATTTGTACTTCCACATAACTAATCAAAAGTGCAGGATGCTAAACACCCTGCATTTTTGTCTGTGTTATTTTAATAGGCCATTAGACTGTAACATTTTCAAATTAATGAAAAGGTTATTTCAGTGGGGTCATATTCAAGTGTGCCTCTCAGGCCAGGAAATGAACACAAATGTCTTCGTTCCGGTGTTTGGAATAGAAAATATTGTTCACGTTAAAGCCTTAATTCCATGGGTCATTAGAAATCTGCTTTGATGTTACATTGATGAAGCTACACATTAGAATAGTATTGCTTGCAAAGCTTTCAGAACATTGTGTCAACAAAAATAAATTGCTAAACATCTAGTATTTTTCCCAAGAAGTGTTGTTATTTTCAAACTAATTGATATCTGTTAATGTAGCCCATTATATTCAATGTTCATCTACATATTGTATTGGGTTACACAACTGCTTACACTTACCAAACACAGATGAGTCAGTACAGTAATTATAAACCGCAGTTAGGGTCTAGTGGCAATTGCGTCATTGCTGTGTGCCTCTGGGGGTGGAGGGACATGTCCCCTCCTTCTCAAAATCCTATTTTTGTCCCCCTCACTGGTATTGTTTCAGGTTGACTTCCTTACTTAATGTCTCTCTGTCCAGCTGCCAACATCAGGTGTGAGAAGATAAGAGTCGCATTCAATTATTTACTGAACATTTAAAGCAACGAGATTGACGAACAACGGTGAGTAGCTTGGTAATTGCTATACACACCAGTTTTCGCCTCTCAGGCTATTTACAGACGTCCTTATCTTATTAGTGGAGGTTGAGGTTCGTGTATGCAGCCTCAGGCACTTCTTCAGATTCAGACTAATGGTCATCATCACACTTCATCCCTCAATCCACATCAAAGATAGTGTTGTTCTGCAGTGTAAATGTCACAGAGTCTGCCTCAGTGCTGCTTTTCCTATCAGCCACAATATCACATTCTCCATCCATCCACCAGGTACCCTTAGACCAGCAGTCACTAACAGGCGGACCGCGGTCCGGGTCCGGACCCAGACGCCGACCTATCCGGACCCAGACCTATAATCAATAAATTATTGAGGGATTTTCAATTTTGACGGGGCGCTTCTATTTTAACCGGAGTAGCTTTTTCCGTTTTTACGACACTGGTTTAGCGGTTCAGGAAACTCACAGACCAATTACATGTGAGTTAAGCCATCCCACGTGATGCTACTCAGCCAATCAAATCTGTGCATTCCAACCGGCAAACATTGCGACTCTGAATAGACGGAATCGGAGTTTCGGGCTTCTGGTGGAATCGCAATGCATGCTGGTGTGGCAAGCCTAGAAAAGTGAGCACCAACTCTACAAGGGCCGCCATATTGGATTTCTTCTCTACGTGTTTACATTGTATTTAGCTTATTCTTCAAGCGTGTTTACATTATATTTGGCTAGTTTTTAGTGTGTAATCATCGCTCTTCTAGTTATGGGATTTGGACACCGAAATTGTGTAGTGAAAGGATGTTCAAACAGTGGGAGAAAGCTAAATAAATGGGCAGAATATCATTGTGAGCTTCACGATTGCAAAAATTGCGACTGCAAGCCGTTCAAACTATTTCCATTTCCAACAGCACTAAAGAACAATGATAGAAGACTAGCATGGACCACAGCTGTAAAGAGACAGGATTACAATGAGAAGTCTTGGGAGCCCAAGAAATCTTCGCAGATTTGCAGTGAGCATTTCATGCAAGGAAAACCAACAAATTAATTCCCTGATCCTGAACTCGACCTGGGGTATGTAGTCTATCTACTTGATTTATATATTGACAAATGTACTTTCTATATATTGAGTTTTATAAAAATTAACAAACACAAGTTAGGTATATATTAATAATAGCTTACCCTGCAACACAACTGCAATAAGCACTTATGATATCGCCAGTTTTCTTGACTGCGCAGATCCATGCCGAATGTGGCGTATGGGAGATTTTCATTGAATGAGTACATTTTGCTTTCAAAAAGCAATACTCAGAATCTGCGAGAGGATTGAAATATATTTGTTTCAACCAGCCAGAGTCACACAGTCTAAATGCTTTGCCTTCTTTGTATTCGTTCAAAGTTCGTTTATGAAACTCGACATCGTTCCCTGGGTGGTCAGACATTAAAAATAATGTTATATCTCTGAGGTATATCGGCGGCCAAGAAGTCATGCTGTCGTTTTCATTGACCCAGCCATCCTGAAATGTCAAGGGATCAGGCACTGAAACGCCACTCGGCATAACCAAAAGCTTAGTCTTATCTTTTTCTGTGATTGAAAGTCTTTCGTTAGCTGTTGGTTGCTCCTCAATGCTCATCTCTGATGCAGCAAACACCCTGGCAATAAGCTTGAGTATTGTTCCTGAAACCTTTAAATTCCGCTTGCGTCAAAATACTTTCAAAGCTTCGACTTTCCACATCTGAACCTCATCATAAGAAAGGAGTTCAGAACTCATTGTAGAGTAGTAGGTTTGTTTACAACACGCTTGAAGAATAAGCTAAATACAATGTAAACACGTAGAGAAGAAATCCAATATGGCGGCCCTGGTAGAGTTGGTGCTCACTTTTCTAGGCTTGCCACACCAGCATGCATTGCAATTCCACCGGAAGCCTGAAACTCCGATTCCGTCTGTACAGACAGATGAGAGGCGAGAGGCGCGTGACAGACGGAAAGACGAGTTAGCAATACAGGGAGAGAAGACGGAGAAAGGGAGAGAAACACAGACGAAGAGACGAGTGAGCGGCAGACAGGGAGAGAAAAATAACTATTCATGGCGCTCTCCAAGAAGAGAAAAGTCAACAGAGCTTTCAACCCAGAATGGACTCATTCATGTTCATCCTTCCCACTGGGAGCACAACACCAGTGTCTCATATGCTCAGAGACCGTAGTGCTCAATATCACAAATTATACATTTGTCTCAGTGTGCTTTACCGACTGTACAGGTTACGACATCCTCTGTCCTTAGACCCTCGCATCGCACAAGGAAAAACTTCCTAAAAGAAACCCCAAAATTAAAGGGGGAAAAATGGAAGAAACCTCAGGGAGAGCAACTGAGGAGGGATCCCTCTCCCAGGACGGACAGACGTGCAATAGATGTCGTGTGTACAGGATAAACAACACAGTACAAATACAACATTTGACAGAAATTATGTTGTGTTGAAAAAAAAAGAGAAAGTATGGATGAATCCAGGAAAATGTCAAAAAGGCTTCCCGGTGTCCAGCAGGACCAGGGCAGGAGGCGCAGCCACGATTCCTGATTCTGACGTAAACTTTATCAGTGGCAACCTGCCACATGAGAGACAGAAACTCCAGGGATGATACCCCGGATGATGAGTTAGTAACATACATTTACATAAATGCATACAGATAGAGAGGGAGAAGAAGAGAGGGAGGGGAGGAGAGAGGAAGAGAAGGAAGAGAGCAGGTGTCCCCCGGCAGTCTAAGCCTATAGCAGCATATCTAGGGGCTGATCCAGGGCAAACCTGAGCCAGCCCTAACTATAAGCTTTATCAAAAAGGAAAGTCTTTAGCCTACTCTTAAATGTGGAGAGTGTGTCTGCCTCCCGAACACAAACTGGAAGCTGGTTCCACTGGAGAGGAGCTTGATAGCTGAAGGCTCTGGCTCCCATTGTACTCTTAGAGACTCTAGGAACCACAAGTAAGCCTGCAGTCTGGGAGCTTAATGCTCTAGTTGGTTTATAAGGTACTATGAGATCTTTAAGATATGCTGGAGCCTGACCATTAATTGCTTTGTAAGTCAGGAGAAGGATTTTGAATTATATTCTGTATTTTACCGGGAGCCAGTGCAGAGCAGCTAATACAGGAGTAATATGATCCCGTTTCCTTGTTCTTGTCAATACACGTGCCACTGCATTTTGGATCAACTGAAGAGTTTTAAGCGACTTTTTGGGACAACCTGATAACAATGAGTTGCAGTAATCCAGCCTTGAAGTAACAAATGTATGGACTAGTTTTTCTGCATCATTTGAGACAGGATGTGTCTTATTTTTGCAGTTACGTAGATGAAAGAAGGCAGTCCTTGAGATTTGTTTTATGTGGGAGTTAAACGACAGATCTTGATCAAAGATGACGCCAAGATTCCTTACAGTGGTGCTGGAGGCCAAGTTAATGCCATCCAGAGCTTCTATGTCATTAGAAAATGTGTTTCGGAGGCGTTTAGGGCCAAATCTTTTAGGAAGTTTTTCCTTGTGCGATGCGAGGGTCTAAGGACAGAGGGTGTCGTAACCTGTACAGTCTGTAAAGCACAAATGTATAATTTGATTTGATTTGAAGTATAATAACTTCCGTTTTGTCTGTGTTTAACATCAAAAAGTTGCTAGACATCCAAATTTTTATGTCCTTAAGGCATGCTTGAAGTTTAGCCAATTGATTGGTTTCATCTGGTTTAATTGATAGATATAATTGGGTATCATCCGCATAACAATGAAAGTTTATAGAGTGGTTCCTTATAATATTGCCCAAAGGAAGCATATATAAGGTGAATAGAATCGGTCCAAGTACAGAACCCTGCGGAACTCCAAGACTGACTTTGGCTGTCATGGAGGATTTATCGTTAACAAGTACAAATTGAGATCGCTCAGATAAATAGGACTTGAACCAGCTTAGTGCTGTTCCTTTTATACCAACACAATGTTCCAGTCTCTGTAGTTGAATGTCATGATCAACAGTGTCGAAAGCAGCACTGGGGTCTAACAAGACAAGAACAGAGACAAGTCCTTTGTCTGATGCCAATAGAAGGTCATTGGTAACTTTCACCAGTGCCGTCTCTGTGCTATGATGAACTCTAAATCCAGATTGAAAAACCTCAAATAAACTATTATTATGTAAAAAATCACATAACTGTTTTGCAACTGCTTTCTCAAGGATTTTAGCGAGAAAAGGAAGGTTAGATATCGGCCTATAGTTGGCTAAAACCTCTGGATCAAGACCAGGCTTTTTAAGAAGTGGTTTTATTACAGCTACTTTAAAGGATTTTGGTAAGTAGCCAGATAATAGAGACAGGTTGATCATATTTAATAACGAGGTGTTAATTAAGGGTAAAATTTCTTTAAACAGTTTAGTTGGAATCGGGTCTAAAAGACAGGTTGATGGTTTAGACGATGAGATTGTTGAAGTTAGTTGGTTAAGGTTGATTGGAGTAAAACAGTCTAGATATATTTCAGGAGTTACAGATGTTTTTAAAATTCCGACAGTTGAAGTTAAGTCATTACCAATTGAGGTCAGGAGGAGATTAATTTTGTCTCTAATAATTATAATTTTATCGTTAAAGAAGCTCATGAAGTCGTCACTACTGAGAGATAGAAGAAGAGATATAGGAATAGAAGGCTCTGTAGAGCTGTGGCTCTCTGTCAGCCTGGCTACAGTGCTGAAAAGAAACCTGGGGTTGTTCTTATGTTCTTCTATTAAGGAAGAGTAGTAAGCTGCTCTGGCATTACGGAGAGCCTTCTTATACGTTTTAAGATGATCTAACCACACTAAACGAGATTCTTCCAATTTAGTGGAACGCCATTTACTTTCAAGATTTCTTGACTTTTGTTTTAGTTTGCGGATTTGTAAATTAAGCCATGGAGCTTTCTTTTTCTGTTTTATGATCTTCTTCTTTAGAGGAGCGACAGAGTCGAGTGTTATTCGCAGTGAGGCTGCAGCGCTATCAACAAGATAATTAATTTGGGAGGGACTAAAGTTAGCATTGGAGTCCTCCATTATATTGATATTGAGTCCTGGTATTGAATTAAGTGCTGATGGAATCACTTCCTTAAATTTAGTCACAGCACTTTCAGATAAACATCGAGCGTAGGATATTTTGCCTACTGGCTTGTAGTCCAGTAACAGGACTTCAAAAGTTATTAAAAAATGGTCTGATAAAAGAGGATTATGTGGACACACTGATAAACTTTCAATTTCAACACCATATCCCAGAACAAGGTCCAGAGTGTGGTTTAAACAGTGAGTTCGTTCATGTACATTCTGACTGAACCCAATTGAATCTAATATTGAGAAAAATGCATTATTAAGGCTGTCACTATCAACATCCACATGAATATTAAAGTCACCTACAATAATTACTTTATCTGTTTTAAGGACTAAACTTGATAAAAATTCTGAGAATTCAGATAGAAATTCAGAATACGGACCAGGAGGGCGGTACACAGTAACAAATACAACTGGCATAATTGATTTCCATGTTGGGTTTGAGAGCATAAGAACAAGGCTTTCAAAAGAGTTATAGTTTAGTTTAGGCTTAGGATTGATCAAGAGGTTTGAGTCAAATATGGCCGCAGCTCCACCTCCTCGTCCAGTACCTCGAGGAATGTGAGTATTAATATGACCAGGTGGAGTGGATTAATTTAGACTGACATATTCTTCATGTCTCAGCCAGGTTTCAGTGAGACAAAATAAATCAATCTTATTATCTGATATTAAATCATTTACCAATCCAGCTTTACTACTTTAAAACACAACTTTACTAATATATATTTCAAACCAGCTTGAAATTGTATTGCATGTTTATACATGTCTGCGTAAAGAAAATATCTAATAACATTCATAATAAAAGATGTGTTTGAATTGATTGAGAGCAATGATATCAAATTAAACAAATTTATGAATTATGTACATGCATGTGGTGATTGTATTTTTAACATGTCATGTGTAGGTCTACTGGTACTACAGCTGTAATGTACAGATGACCTACAGTCTGTATACTTACTGGTGTACACACAGCTTCCTCCCCAGTGTGGATGTCCAATAGATGGTCGCTGATCATACAGGTATCCTCAGTTCTGTCAGTGGCTTCATTCACCAATGTTTCAATACCTATGTAATAATAGGGAGATAGTTAAAAGTTAAATAGACTCATGCTTTTACTCAAACTACAGAATAAAATGGGGAAGCCTGTTATAAACATTGAATCTATACTTAATTAAGATAATGAAGTGTAATTAGCTAAAGTTATTAATACTACAAACAATAACACAGATATTGGCTAGGGCCTGGTGTAAACTCGTTACATACAGTAGGCCTAGACCGATTATGGCTTTATGCTTGAAACAATAAATACAGTAAACAAGTAGCACGGCTTACCTTCGCTCTCTCCCTTTTTGCGAATGCATTTTGTCGTCTCTTTGGTGGAGGACTCTGCACCGGCGGACGTGTTTGAATCGGCGTGCTGGCTTGTGCTGGCATGGGTCTTGGCAGTATTGTAAGCACAGCTTCTGCGTTCAGTTTTAAATTCTTTTTGAATCTCATTTCCTTGGCGAGCATAGTTTGTTCAAAACACGATCTCTTCAAAGTGCTGCCCACAAATCGTTGGTTTCATCAACGCACTTGTCTTGTCCATAAACGCGAGATTTTATCATCTTTTGGCCACAGAAAGCTAGATTTGGAGACGGCCCCACATCCCCATACAACACATCACTTCACAATTATCCTTGGCGATTGATTGTTGTCCGTTCTTTCTCATAATAGTTGACAACAGTCTTTGCTGGACGCTTCAACGCAGACGAACACTTGCGGCGGCTGTATTCTACTTACGGCGGCTGTGTTCTACTTGTGACGTCATCGCCCGAACATTGCCGAAGGGGATGCTCTCGGCGATCGATTGTTGTTAGCTGAAGTCATTTTTATGCTGTTATGATCATGATTTATTACGAATACATCAATATTAAAAATATATATATGGCACATTTCACAATAGATATGCAACCTCTATCATATACCAAGCCCAATAACACTGACAAAATATAATTTCGTAGGCCCTTTAAATCAAGATGTGAAACAGTTAAAGAAAAAGGGAAACTCAAGCTGCTGCTACACTTTATTTTGTTTTTCTAAGATTAAGCACTTTATTTTAAGATGCACAATTTTTCAAAAGCTATTTTATTTATTTTCTCAATTTTATTTTTAATTGCAGCCCGAGAAGAACATTATACATATCTACAGTAATATATATATCTGTATAGTTCAATGTTAAGTGACAATAAATATTTTGTAAATTGTACTTTCTTTATTAGATTTGACAGTCAGTTGTTGATGACGTGCAGACGTTGATACAGCTACTAGGCTACTTCAATATATATATCACACTAATTGATAACGCAAGTTAGACATTATGATGCTCCGGACCTTTGCTTGTGGAAATTTTCTTTAACTGGACCTCTTAGAATTTTAGTTGAGTACCCCTGCCTTAGACCTTTGCAACTGTGCCCGTCACCCGACTCTCTCATTCACTGCTTCATCTGTCTCTCCTTATAGATAGAATAGACAATAGACCCAGCAGATTATGTTTTGTCTGCCAAAAAGCCTCCAGTATTGAACAGAATGATGCAACTTTGACACTGGCCCTCCAGCAAGTGTCTCATAAGCCTTTGCAGGTGATTTCGGATACAGTTAAGTTTACTCCAGCCTGGTAGCCTCTATACTGCACCCGGCCTGCTTGCGTCTAGCCTGCCCCTCAACCTGCTAACCTTGTCAGCCTGCCTTCCGTGATCGTGTTTCTCCTGAACTGTATGGGCCTTCAAGGGACTTGTTGAGGAACTACCTTGATGTCCAGCAGCCATTAGTTATCAGAAAAAAAAAGACAGGATGTCCATGGCTCCCGAGGCCATTGGCTTTCTTTTCTGCCCAGCTCTTTAGACAGATCATCATCATTTGGCCGTCTCCACCCTCCGTCCGCCTTTCAAGCCCCTAGGCTGTCTTTCTGAGCTTACATGCCCAGTTTGCCTCCATCGCCCGGAGAATGAGAGAGAGAGCGCTTGGAACATGTGGGCTGTGCCAATCCACAATTGCATGTTTATTCTCAACCATTTTTTTTCTTGTATGTTGGCAGACCACAATGGAAATAAGCCTTTTAGCCTTCAATGTTTTAATTGTTGATGATTGTTACTACCGCTGTGCAGAGTCATTCTGAATTTTTAGTTATCAAATAAATTCAACCAATTAATCAGCTTCTGGCCAGAGCAGGTCCACACTGACGCCTCTCCACATGTATAAATATATATTTTAAAGCATACTATAACAAATATTATAGGAAACCTGTAGTACAGCTTCTGTTCTTAATGCAGAGCTATTCTGCTATTTGTTTACTCATTTGATATGTTACTGTTGCCTAAGTGTGCAACACGCAATTATGTAGAGGAAAAGAAAGACCTAGGATCTCTAAAGATCCATCAAACATTTTTGAGGAAGAACAATTTTGTAACCAGAGAATTGTACAAATAAATAGTTTGAGCAATAGCAGGGACCTGAGGGCTTAATGGATTAAAATGAATGATTAGACTGGGAGTAACCTGATCCCAGGTCTGTGTGTGTTATACAATTACCATTACTAAGGAACCTTTATACCAAGACATTTAGAAAATGAAGTGCTGTAAAACATTTTAACTTTAAAGGTAAACCAGGACTCAATCCTTTTATATTGTCTGATGTATTAGGTGTCTCTTCTCTTCGAAAACAGAGCTCCCAGCTCAAAATATGTGCTTAGTTTCTGAGTCTCTACAGTACATTAGAGGTTGAAATGCAATGTAACATATGGTCCATTATCACAAAGCAGCACATGGCCTCTTTCAGCCTCGGAGTAATGTAAGATCGCTCAGAAATTCTAGCTGCATCTTGCCTTTTGAAGTATTCACATCAACAACTGGACTGGATAATACAGTCTTCGTTCTTACGTGTCTGTATGTGTGCATGTGTCTCCTGTGGTATCAGCCTAGAGCCGTCATGACATCACCCGGAACAAGAAGTGACGCGAGAGGGTGGATCACAGTACATCCAAGCTGAATAAGACTTTTTAATGCCGACCAAAATGGTACCATTAACTTTTATGAACTGGAAACACACTGTGAAAGGTTTAAAGTTCTAGGACGTAAACATGAACAACATTCAAACCAGACAACACCGCGCTAGTGACCTGTCAATCACAAGATAGCCAAACCCTAAAGCATTCCATGCTTACAGTCTAACTGGTGTATTTGTAATCATCAATGACTTTTAATTGATTTTGTAATCATTAGTTGGCATATATATAACCATAGGGATGTACATTAGTTATTTACACAATAAAACGTAGTGCTATTTCCTCCATTCCAAATTTAACCACCGTATAATATTTCAAACAGCAACATCGCACTCTTTCTGAGGATAGTCCTTCACTTTCTGCGCAATTCTTAAAAGTGATTCTGAGATGCTTGATAAATACGGACCTTGAACTCACCAGAAACTTTCTCACTCGACTTTTTCCTCTCGTCTCTGCATGTTTATGCAGCACATTCATAAGGCCTTTGAATAAGCACACATGTTGCGTTACAGTTGAAATATTTTTAACTCGTGCGGACATGTCTTAATGTCATTCCGCGCCACCCCATGTGAATTTGCATCTTTTCATAAGCTTCTATCAGAACACACAGTAACATTTCCACAATGCAAACATCTTCATGCTCCCCTCCCCAAAGGTATTTATCATTGTGGCAACTGTGTACAAATAATTATGACTCTCCTGTTGTGGTGCACTATAAACATGACATTTGAACTGTCATGGCAATGAAAAAGGCATTCAATCCATCCAAGGGAGCAGATATAAAGCTGACGACAGAAGCAATCTCGATCTATAAGCTGCAAACACAAAACCAAAAGGTCACAATGAAGACTTCTCCTCCAATGGGCTGCTATGTGGTTTAGTGGGGAAGCTGTGCTCAGGAGTTAGAGTGTCCGATAATCAGGAAATCAGCGGTTTGATCGCCAGCTTATTCCTTGCTACTATGGTGTGTGAGTGTGTTTGAGGAGCATGAGATTAGAAGATGAGAAGTGTTGGCCCCCTATGGCATCCCTGCCATCAGAGTGTGAGTTTATGTGCGAATGGATAAATGTTGGCATGTAGTGTAAAAAAGCTTTGAGTGGTCGGAAGACTAGAAAGAAGCTATATAAATGCATGATATTGTGTGTTCAGGCTAGACAAATATTATTTTTCTCATGATGTTGTGGGTGGATTGTCTTCATATCATCATCTTTTAGAGGAAATCTAACCCCTGTAACCTCCAATATTTACATAAAATGTGTTATTTTTTTGGGATAGTTTTGTGATTGGTGATCTTTGATTAGATAATTGGGAGCTTTGATTGTTCTTATTTTTACAATTGGATATTTAGGCAGTATTGGCCTATTTTTTGTTTTAATTTAAACTAATACTACAGTAATACTAAGTACTTATTTTCATAATATCAAATTCCACAACGCAGTATCATAATGTTCTTGAAATTTCCGATTGCATAATGTTTATCTACTTGATTCATCCTTTGACACTGTATTTTCATACAGTTTTTGTACCAACTTGCTTCATTATTGTACGTTGGGTTATTCAACCATATGATACGTACCTATGTAATCTTTGAAGTTGGTAAATGTGCTGTATTTGGAATGTGTATTAACATTTGGAAAAGCTCAGTCGTCAGTAGTTTGTAACGTTTGGTTAAGTTTAGGCACAAAACTACTTTTAGAGATACATCATGTTTGGGCTAAAATAGCTACTTTGTTAAGGTTCGGGGGCCTTCGTCAATAAAAGAAAAGGACATTGACTGTGGAAAGTAAAAGGGAAAAGCAGTCTCCATGTTAAAGTCAGGCATTTTGTTGACCCATCCATCTACCCTAACCTCCTCGCCATGTGGATTCATACCTGATGGAGGTGTGAGTATGGAAACATTGTTAATAAAGTGATCCAGGATTTTTTTTTTTCAAAGTCAAGAGTTTTTGATCCCACACACAATCATTTTTTATCAGGTTTGAACGTAAAATTAACATTTCATTGTAAAAAACAAAAACGTTCACCTTGTCAAGAGGCTGCAAAACACAAAATGACAAAGTGAAATCACAGGTGAAAGGATCATTTTGTGAGCCTTTGTAATTTAGAAACATGAACTCAACATACACATATTTTTTTCTGGCCATTTCTGTCATGTTCAGCTCAATTTGTAAAGACAAACCTCCAATTTAAACAGATTCACCAACAAATAATTAATAATTATAGATACAGCAAATACATGAACGTACACAGAAGGAATCAAACATCATTTGAAAGCCTGGAGAAAACTTTCTTTTGTCTGAGCCAACACAAGCCCCACACAGTACGTCACCCCCACACCACACCGCAAGTATTTTTCTTAATATTATTAAATCAGTCTTTTGTGCTACTGAAAAGTAAAACACGCACACTAGCGTACTATATAATTAAGCTTTTGTTACACTTTCCCCATAAATTTTATGTTGTACAAATCCGTGGAACAACTACATATAAGATATCAATTACATTTAAAAGTTTGAAAGAGAGATTTGAACAACATGTGGTGAAATTTAAACAATACCCGTTAGGTACTGTTTCCATTCTATGGACAAAGCTGTTATAAAGGCAAATAAATAAGATATTTATTTGAAGATATACTTCCTGATTTTTTTATAATGCCCAATAGCACCTATATTTCCTCACAGCTCACAGCTTATGTTTATTTTATGTTGATTTCAGATGATATACATTTCTTTTGTCAAACAACCTTTTGATACTATAAGTTGAAATTGAAATGGAGCATTAATGTACATTTTGGAAATGACAACACATAAATGATGTTGTAAACTACATATACATTTTGTCAGTCTATTGCTAAACTGTAAAGATACTTCAAAAGAATGCTATAACAATTGTAAACAAAATAACTGGTTATTAAATTAAATATTTAAAATTCCTTGAATTGAAATATTTGTAAAAAAAAAATTAAATGGTACAAATTGTGTATAAAGTAATAAAAACAAACTCAACCTGAAGGTATGGGAGAAAACCAATATGACTATTTTAGAAAATATGTAATAAAAACAATATTGTCATTAGGGCACTGCAATAAAAAGAAACCATGATTTGATAAACAATGTATGATCAAAATGGATTGTTGGCTTTTAATTTGAAAGATCTGCAGTTTTGATCAGCAGTATTGAGTTGCATTGACTGTTACTAAAGTGAACTGTAGAATTTGGGGATTGTAGGGGTGCCATCGGATTATTGGAGTGTATCTGTAAATATAGCAATAAACATTATGACAAACGAACATGGTATTTCACATTGGGAATTGGTTTAGGGGGTATCGTTGTTACGGGTGTTACACGGTGGCATATTCCGATTACATTACTTGCCCACCGCCTACATTGTCATGTTGTTTCTTGTTTTTTTAAAAATAGAAATAAACCCATTTCGTTTATTTTTGCGTATAAAATAACTCAAATTTGTAAAATAGTCATTATTTAGTCGGACGACTGACTATTATAAAATGAATGAGTCTGCTCCATACAGAAGCAGCAGTGTTCACTTATCACGTGATGGGAGTGAATTGACTGACTAAACGATCGCGGAGGAATTTGTGTCAAAGCGAAAAGCAAAAGCACCTATTGGATAATATTTTGGATTCATACCCAATGCTAATAGGGATTCCGATAGCAGTGATGCGATGGAGCTGATCGCGGCCACTCTAGACAATGCTTGTGATTCCACCAGATGCACTGCAGCCACTTCTTGTAAAATGTCCAGTTTAATCTGTGACACCAGAGTTTTCAGGAGTTTATTAAGCAGTGGGAACATTTCCTCACCCTTGTATCCCCAGCATTTGGGCTGTCTATAAGTCACGTAACAGAATCAAAATGTTAATAAGAATCACCATTTTGTGCTTACATTCATCTGTGCTTTACATACTTGCCCACTTGAAAACAGAAAATTGGTAACAGTTATATACATCATTTTCTTTGTCAGTTTTTTTTCTCAATATATCAGCCGGCCACATCGGCATTTTAGCTTTACATTTTCTGCCCATCCATTAGTTGTTCTTCAGGGTTTTGCAATTTTGTGGCACGTGTCCAAAAATTCTCATGATCCCACATTAAGGAGTTTACATGTTGATATATTTTAAACATATGTAGTTTAGTTTTTATAATATATATATGAATCAAAATTAAATATCAATCTCGCTTCTATAATCCCATGTTCCTTTTTAGGTCGTGGCTACTTGTTTTAGCCCCTTTTCTGGTTACACTGTGGTTGTACGGGAGGTATATGTCCCATTGCGAAACACCATATCAGAAGCCATACAGTCCTTGGGAAAATCCAGAGGGTTACATGTTGCTTGTCTCTTCAAAGCTACAGCACAATAATCCACTTGTTCCCCATCCAGCCCAGACTCCAGCCACCGGAAACACACAATGCGCTGGAAGGAACGCCGGAAATTGTCGGACACAAAGCCGTACAGGATAGGATTGGCGCCGCTGTTGGCGTAGCTGAGAATTACAAAAAGCTGAGTCACCATGGGGTCTGGGGGCCGGTGGAAAACGCTGACCAGTTGGACGATGTAGAAGGGCATCCAGCAAAGAACAAACACCGCCACAACTAGCAGCACCATCCGGGTGATCTTCTTCTCCGAGCGCCGTCGTTGAAGCCAGCCTGCTTTTAGCCCAACTGCTCTCATCCTGGCCACCATTAAACAGTAGCATAAGCAAATGGCCCCGACCGGCAGCAGAAACCCCAACAGGAAGGTATAGACCACAAATGCTTCTGACCATGCCGATTCAGGCCACAAGAAGTTACAGTCCACACCACCGTCCTGTGCCGGTACGGTGTCTGCGAAGATAATGATTGGTAGGATGACTATGAGTGACAGTCCCCATACACACACGTTGACTACTTTGGCAACAGTGGGTCTGCGGTAGCGGGCAGCCTTAATAGGGTGGACCACTGCTATGTAACGGTCTACACTCAGCACAGTCAGGCAGAAGATTGATGTAAACATATTGATACCATCTACGCTCAGAACCAACCTACACATCAGCGACCCGAAAGGCCAATGACGGATAGCAGCGGATGTTGCCAGAAAAGGAACACTTAACATGAACAACTCGTCAGCAATTGCTAAGTTGAGGATGTAAATGTTAGTGGCTGTTTTCATTTTGGCATATTTCAGAATGACGTAGATGACCATGGCATTGCCAGTAAGACCTACACAGCAGACAAGAGCATAGATGGATGGAATGATGATTTTACTTGCATCAGGCTCCTGGTAGTAGTCCTCATAGTCCATGCTTGTGTTATAGGGCAGCCCTGTTGGATAGGACCCATAGTCCTGGCTCCCATTGAAATCCATTGTCACTTTTGGTAGGTGTGTGATGCTAACTTAAAGTTTGAATGATGCTAGTCAATGGTGCTATAGAGGGCTGTAGTGAAGCCAAATGTTGGGCTTCTTGTAATTTGTAATACCACAGATTACCAAAGAGCAAGACCTAAAACATAACCTTGGTCAACAGTAGCTAATTAAACAGCAACTAGCCGGGAAGCAGTGTCAGGACTTCAGCTCTCTCGTGTCATTTTGGTTTCTATGACAATCCACAGAAAAGAGTATATATAATATATACTGAATATAATATATGTTTTTGTTACTTTCATCCAAGAAAGAAAATGTCCATTGTTCCTTCTTCTCACAGTCCATATATCCTTGAATCTCCTGGCTCTCTCTTATCTTTACCAACATTTATCATTACTTTCCTCTTAGCTAAAAGAAAACAGGATATGCAGTAATTGCTCTCAATGTACACCCTGATTCTCAGGATTCTTATTGGGCAATCATATAGAATTCAATTGTGCTCATCTTATTGCCCATCTGTTCCAGGTTGTAATAAGTGCAGAGCTCTGATCAAAAGCAAGGTAAGGCCACTTGAACAGACGGGAAATACAAAACACTCCATTTGTTGATTGAAATGCAGCTTTTTGGCAGGTCAAATCAAATCGAGTCTCCACCTATAGGTTGCTTGGCTCCGGCACTCATGTTGTCTCGTTGAGTCTCACAGGCATTGCAGAGTGCGATGCAATCACAAGGTTCCTGTCAAAGCTTCCTTTCAGGATACATTGTGCTCCCATTTTCCGTTACCTTATGAAAACCTGTGAGAAAACAAAAGAAGTGTCAATTAGTTTGCCTGTAACAGACACCAAGCACAACATCAAAGTACAAGTTACTCATACCTGAGAGGAACTGACACTGTATCTGTTTTCCTGAGACACCACCGCATTTACCAGGAATGTATTAACATGAAGACATTTATGTCTGTGTCTGTATGTACTATTTGACAGGCTCAAAATCTTCTACACTCTGTCATATTCCCATAAACGTCTGCAACAAAGTTGGTTGTGTGAAGTTTTGAAATACAGTACATGGTAAACTAAGCACTATATTTGTTAAATTAATTAATTAAATCACATTGAATAACAAACTTTGGCTGACTCAAGGCATCCATGTTTGTTTGGTTTTCATGCACTAATTACATTACAGACCAAGTTGAAGTGCAGGCTCGGATATAGCATCTCTATTAGTGCTGCCTAGTAATGTTGTTGCTTTTCTTACTGGTAGTAAAGTTATAGTAACATTTCAGATCTCCCACCCCAACATAGTAAGGGTTGTGTAGGGTTTCAATTAGGGCTGTCGAATTAGCGCGTTAATTCCGATTAATTAATCACAGAAAAAATAACGCAACAAAAAAATTAACGCAGATTAATCGCGCTCTTAGATGCCTTAGACAACATGGAAGCGGGTGAGAAAATGTTACTTGGCCTATTGAATGGAACGTTTACATTTAATAAACTCCCGGATGTAACTGTTGATGCTCCGTTCTGTGCGATTCATACTTCATATTTTGAAATGTTTCTCACATCAAATATCAAATATTGATATATGCGATTAATTTAGATTAATTAATCACAAAGCTTGTAATTAATTAGATACATTTTGTTAATCGCTTGACAGCCCTAGTTTGAATACAAGAGCACATTTTGACAAACAGCATTTTCAACGATTAGTTACCCTTGAGGGCTCAAACTGGAGCTAAGTAACCTTTACACATTCAAAAAGTAACCACATCAATTTAATGAAGGTTACATGAGATGAGAAACATGAGAAACGTGAGAAACGTGTAAGCTTACCATGACTTTCATTTTCAGTTGCAAGGAACAGCTACTTTAAAATATAAATATATGTTAGTTTAAGGGCTCTAGTTCAGGGTGCCAAAAACGGTTAAAGTCGAGCGAAATGCTCTGTTAAAAAGAGGCGTTTTTAGGCCTGTTTTAAAAGCATCCACAGGCTGTGGTGTCCTCAGATGTTCAGGGAGAGCATTCCACAGTCTGGCAGTGGCAGTGCAGAAGGCGCGATCTTCCATGGTTTTGAGCATGGTCCTGGGTGGAAGGAGGAGGTTAGCCTTTCCAGAACGGAGGTTTCTTGTGGAGGTTTGTGGGTTGAGCAGTTCTCTGAGGTAGGATGGAGCATTTCCGTGAATGCACTGATGGGTGTAAAGGGAGATTTTATAATCAATCCTGAGTGAAACCGGGAGCCAGTGCAGTGATTTGAGGATGGGTGTGATGTGTTCGTACTTTCGCACTCTCACCAGGATCCTAGCAGCGCTGTTCTGGATGTAGACTTTAAGTGTGTGTGCGGGAGCGAAACAGTGATGAATGCGCAAGGCAAGAAAAAAACTTTTGTAATTGAAGGAACTGGCCCTCCACTGACATAATTAAACAATACATGACTGATTATGGACATGGTGATAGTTGGAGAATGATCAGCATTGTTCACTTGCCTCAAATATCCTAGAAAAATCTATTCAATCATGGTCGGCAATGATTCTCCAATTGTTTTCATTATGAAAATTCATAAAGTTCATTGCTCATGATTCACACATAAGAGATGCTCCAATCATGCTGTCTCATCATCACAAATTATGTTCACATGCAACTATTTAAATTGTGCTTTTTCGGTACGTAATGTGACTGATGAAAATTCACTCCAAGCCTTTATACTACATAATCCCTGCATACCACACAACAGTTGTTGTCATACATAAAATAAAAATAGCCCAGGATTGCATACTGTGAATTGCAATATACCTGGTTTACGGCTGACCGGAGACCTTTGATACATGTCATTCACCATCTCTCGCTCTCCCCTCATCCCCTGTCATCTATCTACATCTAATAAAGCTATAAATCATAAAAACAATCTTTGCAGATGTTTACATTCCTGATTGCATGATGTTTGACCAAAATGTTAGTAAAAAATAGTTCCATGTTCATTGACTGATTTACCAAAATTACTTGCACATGCATAGAAAGTAATGTCTCTAAAACAATGTTTGTATCCCAAGTTTGTGTAGAGAGCTATGGTAATTGACCTTCTAAAAAGCTCATAGTTGCTCTTGAATTTACAGGGAACATGCCTAAAGGCCCAGGTTTTCCACTGTACATATAAAAGAACAGATCAATTCCACATATTTGCTCTTTGCTTCTTGTTGACACCTTCAAGTTTCTTGGACCCTACTATTGTCCGATATTTCCCATATATTGTATTGTGTCCAAGTTGTTTATAACCATGCCACAACTCAACTGTTTTATCATCGTTAGAGGATGACTTGTAATACCTTTGGGGATCTCCTGATCAGCTCAAATGTTCCAATACGTACATTAACAACATTCCCATCAGCCTAAATTGTACTTTGTGTAAGTTCTACTTGGCACATGTTAGTACAGCCTGACAGTGCTACTCGCATGGCTGAAGACTCATGTTCTGTCTTGTACAGTCTTGATTTTACTTGGAATTAAGAGGGTAACAAGGTAACCAATTTTTAATGATTCCCATGTTTGCGCAAAAATACATGCCTTGTGTCAATTACTGCCACATCCTTTCTATGTGGCTGAACACTATGATAAAATAAATAAAAAGAGAAGTAATGGACTGCATGTCAGAAGGAAAATCTGCTCAATGATGGTGCTGCTATAAAAAGCAACTGCATCCATTACAAGCAAATTTCCTCCATGAAAACACAGTGCTGTTGTATATGGATGTTACTAAACAGTCTTTTAAAAGGCACAGGATCTTGCTGCTGCAAATGAATGACTTACTGATGTCCATACATTAACAGTATCAAACTACAGTACATTCAGTCCATAGTCTTATCTGTGAGAGACACTATGGGGAAAGGATGGAAATCAGGAAGTGGTTGTCTCAGACACAAGAACTACAATACAGACTGAAGAATAAATACAAAACTACACACTAGTGCCAAATATTTTTTAACTCTTTCTCCCATTAAAAGGTTTCAGCTGAAAAAACATTGTGATTGTTGCCAGTCTTTTCATGCTTTGAAGCTAGTTTTTACGTTCAAATCTTGTCTATGTTGGGCTAAGCAGATCTTTCGATTGTTCGGCATGACCTGGTAAGGTCTCACCTGGCCGTATGATGGTCTTGGGTGGTCTTTGTTCGTCTAAGCTAGGTTTTTGAGTGTCTAGCTCAGTCTTGGGTGGTCTACACCGCTCTTTTGATGGTCTAGCCCAGGAGTGTCACACTCAATCACAGAGCAGTCCAAAATTAAAAACTGGGACTACATAGAGGGCCAAACAGGGTCAACATTTATAGAACAGTATATACATATTGGATAACTGAGTGAGGGCCTTGAGTTTGTCATGTCTGGTCTAGCCTTTGTTGGTTTTTGATTATCTGGTCTTTTGTTTAAAGGGCCATGATGTTCCTTTCATTGTGGATTCTGGTTTTGATGGTCTACACCAGGGGTCATTAACAGGCGGACCGCAGTCCGAGTCCGGACCCAGACGCTGACCTATCCGAACCCGGACCTATAATCAATAAATTATTGAAGGATTTTCAATTTTGACTGGGCACTTCTATTTTAACCGGCGCAGCTTTTCTCGTTTTTACGGCACTGGTTTTGCGGTTCAGGAAACTCACAGACCAATTACATGCAAGTTAAGCCATCCCACGTGATGCTACGCAGCCAATCAAATCTGTGCATTCCAGGCGGCAAACATTGCGACTCTGAATACAGACAGATGAGAGGCGAGAGGCGAGTGACAGACGGAAAGACGAGTTAGCGATACAGGGAGAGAAGACGGAGAAAGGGAGAGAAACACAGACGAAGAGACGAGTGAGCGGCAGACAGGGAGAGAACAATAACTACTCATGGCGCTCTCCAAGAAGAGAAAAGTCAACAGAGCTTTCAACCCAGAATGGACTCATTCATGTTCATCCTTCCCACTGGAGCACAACACCTGAGTCTCATATGCTCAGAGACCGTAGTGCTCATTACAAGTGGTGATGTGAAACGCCACTATGAGACAAAGCACAACGTTTTTGACCAAACAAACCCACTCAAGTCTGAAGTGTCTGAGGGCACAGAAAATAAGTACTCAGAGCACAATGTGATTTTGATTTGTGACAAAATAAAGCAAATAGGCCACCTGTCAGCATCATCAGCCACAGAGAACAGTTTAACCCAGGATGTGCTGGCCTGGGTTAGACTGTTCAATTGTTAAGATGTGTTGAGTCTGGTTTATTCTAACATTGGTTGTGACAGTTAAAGAAAAAGGGAAACTCAAGCTGCTGCTACACTTTATTTTATTGTTCTAAGATTAAGCACTTTATTTTAAGATGCACAATTTTTATTTTTTATTTTCTCAATTTTATTTTTAAATGCAGCCTGAGAAGAACATTATACCTATCTACAGTATTATATATATCTGTATAGTTCAATGTTAAGTGACAATAAATATTGTCTAAATGTTTTTAAATTGTACTTTCTTTATTAGATTTGACAGTCAGTTGTTGATTACGTGCAGACGTTGATACAGCTACTAGGCTACTTCAATATATATCACACTAATTCATAACGCAAGTTAGACATTATGATGCTCCGGACCTTTGCTTGTGGAAATTTTCTCTAACTGGACCTTTTAGAATTTTAGTTGAATACCCCTGGTCTACACTGATGGTTTGAACTGATGATCTAGGTTTGAGTGGGATTCTCTAAATCATTCCTTTGATTATGACGTTGACGGTCTAAGCTGATCTTTGGATGGTCCACCATGGTTTTTGTTGGTCTAAGAAAACCTTTTTTAAGGGTCTAGCCAGTGCCTATTCAATTGGCAAAAGAAATTGCCTGGAAACATCACTCGGGAAATGAATTACTTAATTTTGTGCCAGTATAGTGACAATGCAATAAAATAACTGCCTCAACAGTGATTGAGGCAAAACATTTTAATAATTGCAGACAAAATTGCTAAAATTGTTTGAAATTGCTAGATCTGTTTTGATAGAGCTAGTGTATGCCCAAAAGGCCCCTTGCATCCAAACATCATGTCAGTACAGAGACAGAGCCCGTTGGTGGTTGTGAAGGAAATACTTAATGAGCAGAATACTGGAAACCAAAGGAGCTGATGGAGACTAAAGTGATGTCTTACTCTGAAGGTTTATTAGATCTTGATCAAGGAGAATAGATAATGAACAATACAAGCGAATACAGCGGTGCAGTCCCATTGTATGCCACCATCCATCCTGCCGAATAGCCACAAATCTCGACATTTATCCTAAACAAGGCATACCCTAAATTGTTTACCTAAAGATGGATCACTTCGATAGCACCTCAAATCATAGTCAACACATTCTAAGTAAGACAATCATAGCATCTCCCTGACATTGCCAGTCTGAATACACTGGGCACAACTTAACTCTTATCTTGCAGCTGTGGTTTGCTGGGTCAATGAGGGTGAGCTATAGATTGTTCTGGGAACAGCCTGACCTGAAAAAGAAACATTCTATAGGCTGACCTTTGACCTAAAGACAATTTGCTCTGCCATAAGAAACACAGTCACATTTCAAGTACAAGTATTAGGGTTTGAGCATATCGACATGCGTATTCTAAAAATAGTTATGTGAACTGGTCCAGTTATAGGACTAGATCCAAAATTCTTTAACAGTGACAACACAAGAACTACACTCAGTTTAGATGGCCTGTATGTACTGTATGTATGCTAAGTTGCAGTATAAACAGTACCCCTCTAGAAACATCAATGATGGATGAGGAAGAACAGAGAGTCCACAGCCCTAATTAGTCTTCCACTCCTCGACAGACTGCTAGCTCCACTCCAACCTTTTCTTCCCTTATGTTTTAATGACAGGCAATCATCCTTTTGAAGTTGCATTAGTGCAGCTTGGTAGAAGAAATACATCAGTGTGTGTGTGTGCGTGTGTGAAAGAGAGAGTATGGGGGAAAAAAGAATGTAAAATACAACCAAGACTGCTGTTGTCAATATTGCCAGATTGACATGACAATACTATGTTTTACATAAGTATTGCTCAGAAATGTACTACACATACAAAATATATCCATCGGCTGAAAAGATAAAAGCCTTGAAGCCTTTGAATTATTGTTCCATTAGTAGAGGTGCACTCAGGATAAAAAGTTGGTCTTTTAGTGAGTACATCTGTTTGTCCAGGATTCGGATGCACAAGCTACCAGTAAATGCATTAGAAAATTAGTCGGAAGTCTACGTTTCTACTAAGTAGTTTCAAATTAGGGATTAATTGAGTTCCTATGATTAAAATGCAAAGGTTCAGTCTGATGATTTCTCTTTTAGTCAACAAATTTCATATGCCGAGCCAAACCAACAATGAATGTATTCTACTAACAAGTGTTGTGTGTGTATCCAAAGCTTGACATATCTTATTCCTCTGCACCATCAAGCTCCATTGTTCTTTAACAACTATTAAAACACATAATGAGCCACGCTGTTGCACTGGTTGTAGATTCATCCGCTGCTGAAAATAGTCCCCAACAAATGCACTATTTCCTAGAGTTTAAGTAACATTTGTCCAGCTGTTAAAAAAGGCTGGTTTTGATAAGTTTCGTGGAAATCTTCCACTCACCATGCCCTCTCCATAAAAATGTGAATACTGAATGGAATCGACCACCTTAGACTTTTCACACCGACCTTGTTTGATATAAAGACTTTTCAGGTCTAGTCCACACATACTGTACACAGGCATTTTTTGTGTTTTGGCCTTTCGTCCATCCCCAAAGACTGGCCTTGACAGCACTTCATTTGTTCTTTTTGAGAACGAAGGAAGAAAAAACCTGTGCGTAGTGATTGTTGGGGAGAGAGAGAGAGAGAGAGAGAGAGAGAGAGAGAGAGAGAGAGAGAAAGAATGCGCTAAGAGCAGACAGGTGTTAAGGTGTTGGCGATGGGATAGTAAATGTATTCAGTGTAGGTTTCAGTTTGAGCATGAATAAATGCTGCAGCTCCTCAAGACCCAGTTAAATGTATGACTTAAAAAAAAAATGTTTCAGAGAGGATGAAAGAGAGACCATACGAGAGGACGGAACAGCCTGTCTACAAACCAATCAATGTCAAGTATAGGGAGACAGCTCACGTAGGTGATGGCGACAGGACGTAGGTGTGTAGTTCTTTACTGCGCCCGCATCGTTGCAATTTGAAACCAAAACTAACCGGATCAAATGTAATAAAATGCAAACCTTGGTTCAGACTTTTAGGTGTGAAAAGGCCCTTAGACTTACTATTTTGCTGTCTATTTTCGGCCACAGCAGGCAGCTGTTTTCAGAGAAAAAAAAGCTTTAAAAACACATTGTACAGTACCTACTCAGCACTAAATAGCAGACAGACGCAGTTAGAGATTAGCTGATCAACATAGTGAAACATCTAGGAGCTAAGACAACAAAAACAGAGCTAAAAGAGAGTGAAAAATAGACTTAAATTCATCAGGAGGACACAAGAACAACTCCAAGTGGCTAGACAATCTGTTATTACAGCTATAAAAATGCTGATATAATTATTCTTACAAGTATTTACAAGTATAGTGTTAATTCTAATGTTTCCACAGTCTCTTGTTCCTCAATAACCACATTTCTCCCTCTGCATCTAGGCGCAAATACAGTGTAACGTGGAGGGTGACTAGCACCAGTCCACACTGCCAAAGAAGAAAATCAATTTATTCAGATCAATTATTTGTAAATGTTTTAAAAATCAGATGAGCAGCAACACCATGTCATTTGTAGAGAAGCCACAAACTGCCGTACAAAGACTGTTAAACCACGGCCGCGAAGCCTCAGCAGCCTGAAAGGATTTCTGCCCAGAAACTAAACACGTTTGTAAGCTTCATTTCCCCCATGGTGTGCCTTATGAAAAGAAAAGTGCCAAGTGGCGCAATACAACTGTGGCAGTGGTCCACCACATTGCTAAAGATCTGGTCCCTGTTGCAACAGTGAAACAAAACAAAAAGTACTTTGCAATAGAAGCACTGCCAGAAATGATCAGTGAAGTCAGTCAGACGGTTTCCGACCGACTCGCTAAAGTGACTCATATCACGCTGACATTCAATATTTGGTGAAGCTGAACCCAAGATGAAGCTAAACGAAAAAGGGGGACTGGTTGTTATAACAAACAGGAGCAACGTTGTCAAAGCAGGGGAACTGTAAAAGTTGATCTGGAAGCAGATATGGTTACCAACTTTATCTTTAGCAATTGGCAAGTGCAATGTTTAGGGAATTGAAAAGAATTTGGAAGTTCTTATTCCTGTCTGGGTGTGTTCATGAGCTGTAAGAGTTCATGAGTTTGTCATGTATTGCTCACAGTTGTTATTCCGACGTTGTTGAGGGGGCGTTCACATGACTTTTCCTAGTCAATTTTTCTGATTATACCGACACCACAAAAATGCAGCGCCAGACCGAGCCAAAAAACACAATGTGGGAGAGAGAGAGAGAGAGAGAGAGAGAGAGAGAGAGAGAGAGAGAGAGAGAGAGAGAGAGAGAGAGAGAGAGAGAGAGAGAATGCGCTAAGAGCAGACTAAGAGAGAGACTTGGCAGCTTGGAGGTAATGAGATGTGCAAAGATGTGCATGTAAATACACATCCAACTACTGGTTATAGTTATAACAGTTATAACAACATTCTGTATAGTTGTGTCATACCTCGTTGTCCCAGTATTCTGTATATTTTTGTTGTTGTTGCTTTTCTCTTTTGTTTTTGAGTGATATATGTACTAGAAGCTGCTTCGAACCAGAGTCAAATTCCTCGTATGCATAAGCACACTTGGCCAACAAGGTTTGGTATCAGAATGATTCTGACAGCCCATTTTCTCTGCGTAAGGATTAAATGTATAGACTACATGAGGAAGACTGTATTTTTCGGGCCCCCCTCCACTCACATTTTGATATTTGGTAAATTAACAAACATACTTTTAACTGCTACACGATTATTATCAGCTGACTACAGTTGTACATGGTAATGCAGAGCCATCGTATGTTACTGTGGAAACAGGAATACACAACTCTACTTGCACTGAGATGTTGATGCTATGGGGAATTAATGGGAATCACCGGATTAGAAATAGAAAATGAGAACTGTGCAAGTGTTCCTTTTGTATCAAGCAGCACATTGCTTTTAGCATTACGTGTTTGAGTTAATTTGCCTACATCGTACTTTCTGCGATGTGACTGTTGCACATGCGCACATCGCAATGTCGATAGTGTAGCTCTAGACACAACCTCCGGGAAATGAGTCGTTTTACAATCAGAATTTGACCAATTCAGCCCGATAACGTTTTGAAATTCTAGAACAGCCGTATTTTAGTCTATTCATTTGTTGTATAACAATAACAGTTTATGGAGTTATTAATGACACATATAGATTTTTTTCTGTACATCTGTCGTTAACGCTCAACGACCCGACTCTTAATTTTTATAATTCATTTTCAATTACAAGTTTTGCAGCTGTATATTTTCAAACAGGAAAGAAAACCTTGCATTATTTAGATCACAGTCGGTTTTAGAAAAAAGTGCTTGTGACTTACAACTGAACATTTAGCCCATTTTGTAAAACAGATATATATTGTGTATTCAGTATTTTTGGTCCATATCGCCCATTTTATCAACAGTATTGACAACTTGTGACTTTAGGGAAAGTTCTGAGCTGAAATTATAGGAAAACAAATGGTTGCACATTGAAACAACTGTGGTACTTTTTATTGCTACACATTTCCCATTATGAGAAGAAAAAGTGGTTTGAATTTCCAGGCTGCTTGAAAATGAGCAGAGAAAAGTGGGCAGAATTATTTGTCCTTACAGTATCAATACTTGATGGCTCAAGGCGCATTAACCTTAGTCCCATTAGCGTCGCTCGTTATTTGATTCTTCCTCTTTCTGAAATGTAAATTCCTCCAAGGAACCTGCCTCTGCTGCCCTAATGATCGTCTGACGAACCTAAAGGAGCATTTCGTCAGACTCAAACTCTAAATTGATGCCAAGGGCAAAGATGAAATTGGCCCCTCTGAAAATGTTCACCCTATTTTCATAATCATGTAGCTGGTGGCAGACTGCAGGAAAATGAACTGTGCGGAAGAGAGTGCTTTGAAAAGCTCTTTCTCTCTTACATTTGCACATTTGCATTCCCTTCACTTTCTACCACTGACATGCTGGGGCCTATTTTCATCTCGTTTCATATGACATATCTACATCTCACAGTCTGGAGTGCAGCCTGTGATTAAATATGGAAAAGGCTTCAGGTCTGCCTTCCAGCTACTCTGGTCTTGTGAGGGGTTTAAGGAATATCTGACAGTGAATGGAGAACACTATTGTGTGTAGTTGATAAAGATTTAATGAGTTCACTAGTGTTTTTTTATTACTGAATTCAGTATCTTTAGCTACTTCTCAGGCAAGAACGTTTGTATTCTTATCCTAAACGTCTCCTACTTTTATCTTTTAGCTTTGCTCGTACGAGTTCTCCGAGTCTATTTGGGGAGTGGGGGTTGGTGATGGCCTAATGGTCTAGTGGTACTTCTACAGAACACCAGAAGGTTGTGAGTTCAATATCAGGGCTGCCACCATTGTATCGCTGAGTAAGGCACTTAACCCTGAGTTGCTCCAGGGAAACTGTCCCTGTAGTTAGTTCACTGTAAGTCGCTCTGGATAAGAGCGTCTGCTAAATGATCTTTAATCATTTCACCAAACTCTCCGAAAGCTAGTGTAGGGCAACTTTGGAGAAACCGGCATGTGCAGACTGGATTTTGAAATCTAAACTGGCATTGAACACACGGGTAGGTAGGCAGACGAGCTGGTAGGCCATCCATGAAATGATTGGAGGGGCTTATTATATTACTTTACATATTTTGTTCTCTTTTGTTTCGGTAAATGGACTTGGATAAAATGTCTCTCCAGTCTTCCGACAACTCAATGTGCTTTTACACTACATGCATACATGGACACACACATTAAGCCAAATTACTTATCATCTAATCCAATGCTTATTCACACACACACACACACACACACACACACACACACACACACACACACACACACACACACACACACACTCACACACGTGCTATAGTTTCAGGAGCAATTTGGGGTTCAGTATCTTTGCCCAAGGACACTTCGACACGGACTGGAGGAGCAGCAGGATAGAACGGCCGATCTTCTGATTAGTGGACGACCCGCTCTAACACCTGAGCCTCAGCCGCCAGAGCACTTGATTTATTATTTCCTGTCAGGATGTAAAAGGAATTTCAACAAATACAACAAAAAAGGCCTCTAAACCCTAGCTTTGGATTTGACAAACTTGTCGTAAATCGCTCGTTTCAACCGGATGAAGATATTCCTGTTTTGCTCTGTTTTTGGGCAAAAGACTCAATCACAAAAATGTAGAGCTGTACTGTAGTTTGAATCTTTATTCATAATGTTGACATTCAAATTCAAACCTTTTCACTGCGGTCACTGTTTGCTCTCCAGCTTACCGGATATACATAAATATAAAAAAGTAATAATAACTAATTTAATCTGATGAATCATTTTGTTCGAATAGAATTGTAAAATGTAAAATAGTTTTAGGGTTACTGGCTTTATAAGTTCAATTACAGCAATAATTATATCTAACCCATGTAAGGTGCTCAACTTGCACAAAAGTGAATTCAGAATTTTTTTTCCAAACATCAAAGAATAACAAAATTCACTTAAATGTGCTGATTTAATTATCTTGCCATGTGAAATGAAATCTTAAATTAAATATTGCAGATGGATAAGCCGCGTTGAAGTCTCCCGAGTCAAATTAAAAGAAAAAAAATGGGTGTGTAATTAACTTTATGTTTACCCAGTTGACACCCCCCCCCCCCCCCCCATCTTCTCCTTTAAATAAGGCCTGGAAGTGCTGGTTTAACAAAGAACACCATTCGTTAGCATAAGTAAAAACACGTCTGTCCTCCAGAGCCCTCAAATTAATTTCACATACAGCTCCTTCAGAATTGGATGGGAGGAGGAGACAGGGGAAAATGCTGAGTGTGGAAGAACCAAATCAGACTAACTTTTAGCTCTGTTATCCCCTCAGAGTGTCTTAAACCTTTCCATGGATGCCAAAGCTGTCATACACAGGTACCATCAGTCAAAACCACTCTTCACCAGACATATCCCTCCTCCCCTGCTCGACCTATTTTCCTAAAAAGAAAAAAAAGTTTGTGATGGATGAAAGCTCTAGAAATTAGAGAATCAAGCTCGCAAAACAAACAATTGCAGCGACGTCAAGATTTGGGAGCACGAGAAGTTCGTTAAATTCGAATATCCCCACACAGTTTCCTTCTGATGTTTTTGTATGATTCTGAATACTTGAGTAGACTACATGTCAGACAGTGGATGTTCAACATTTCTGGGTAATTCACTTCAAAAGATGTGCCCAGAATCCTACATATTTAACGGTTGTGTCTGAAGACAAATGGGAAAGCCACTTGGAACTAGGCACGGTGCCAGGATTTCAATTTTGTTCCGGCCAAAGTAACGTTCAATGGTTCTGGAAGTTAATGCTGTTTGCTTTCATTTGACGGTTTCCAACTGATAGTCTCGCTATCAGAAATGACTGATATCATACTATGGAAGGCAACTAGCACGTCTGGAAATAATTTATTATTTACCAGCGACAGTTTGTATTTTTTTTACAAGCACATGTATATTACTCAAATCGTGCAAAACATTATCATGTTTATTTGTAGCTGTGGATTGTGTAGAACAATACATACATTTATTTTGAACACTGACATTTTTTTGAATGATAAAAATTTAAAGTTAAGGAAATATATGTTCTCCCAGTCATTTGGGACCAGTTGTAAAAGTGTAAAATCCTAACAAAAAATAAGAATTTCAAGTAAAATTGTCAAGTGAATACTGTTTTTATTGCTGTTTATGTCTTACATTATGAATATTAGGAGTCGGGCTCATTAAAAATAAAATTCTGGTATTGCTAATTATCCAGTCGTGTGCTATTAAACACTGCAGAAGAAGAAGACACAATGAAATAAAGTCAGTATGTCTTCACTTTGTTACATTTTGTTTCTATAGTGTAAAATAAAACTAGTTATTTTTTGTAATATTTCCAGATTTATTTTCAAAGTTTTGTTTCTACCCAAGTTTTTATGCATACATTGAAAATGCACATAAAAACAAGTGAATAGAAACATACTTTAAGACAACTGGGCAAATCCAATTAGCTAATGATGTAAGGCAACAGAAACTGCAGACATGTACAGTAAGTCTGGTTTTCAGACGTAAAGAATTGTGTTTTTTTTTTTAAATTAAAAGCATTTTTCTTGTTTATTGTGGGGTTAGTGAAAAATACATTATTTACTTGTTTATACAGGACTGTAATATGATAACTCACTAAACTTGTCTAGCTTTAGTTTGGGATTACATGAATGCAATAATATTCCTTTAGTAAAAATATGGAGTGGTGTTCAGCCTACATTAGACCTGCACACATATAATATAAATCTATATATATCTAGATTTATATATATATCTATATATCTATAAATATGAAAGATAGCCAACTGAAAGTAGTAACATTATCATTAACGTGATAATGTTACTTTAACGTTAGCTTAGCTTTTTGCAAATATACATCCAGCAACTGGTAACATTGGCTAACATTACTGGAAGAAACGTGCAACAGCGTTACTAAAATGCAAGATGAGGCTTATTAGTAAAAAAAAAGTTCCAAATCAAGAGATATTTCTGAGAGGCTGCACTACACTGTACTGTAAAACATCCTAAATCTTAAAATAATAAAAAAGCAATTCGTAAATGTGTCCATTCGTAAATTGTTTACATTATTGTTGGTATATTTTGTATTATTATTTTTTTATTATGTTTTTATTTGTTGATAATAATTGGAATACATTGTGTCTTACAGAGGTTGTGTCTCCTTTTCATTGGAAAAAACATATAATGTAAGTTTAAAAAAAGATTGTTATCTTTGACAACAAATTTGAAGATGACAAGAAAAGGAAATCCAACTGCTAACTAAAATCTGAAGTCTAAAAACACAAAGTCTTATAGGTTTTTAAATATTGATGTAAAACCTGTTTTACACAGACATCTCAAATGTTGATTGAAACCCAGATTTCTCAACAGTTTTGTCACAGATTAATTTACATTCCCTCGCACAATAACTGCTCACATATGTTGCTAAATGTTCTAATTATTCCAATATACAAAGCTCACCAGCAAAACTGAATAAACTATATTTGTATAGTCCTTTACTAATTCCCAGAGAGAGAAAACAAAAAACCTGTACCGTAAGCAACAACGTGTGAACACTGTATGGACGAGAAGTAGGTTAATGCTGCAGGATAAATGCAAAATACACAAAACAAAACCCATTCGAGTAAAGTGTGCACAGCAGACACCTCACAGGAACTTCTTTATGTTTTCCTCAGAGCCTCAGAAACGAAAAAAAACAAAACATGTCTGAAATTATCCATTGGCCGTCCATTGGTCCAATTAAATTTGAATCATTGCGCTTTGTAAGCTCGGTATTATCCATCATTAGTACCGGAAGCCTGTCAGCCAGAGGGTCCTGCCCCCCCCCCCCCCCCCCCCCCTAAACATCCACCGAAGACACAAGAGTTGAGGCATGAAACGGAGCAGAAATGTCATATTTCCGTCACGTTTTTGCACATGGATCTGAAATTTGAGCTTTGACTGTAGCTCTTTAGAATTGTGTCACCCAGCTGCTCCGTCTTCTTCTGTGATGCTTTTATGACCACCAGACCGGAGAATCAACAACACCCAACCAACCCCTGATACTCACACAACAGCAGTGAATAGAAACGTGCCTACATTTGCATTTTGCTTCTGCAGATATTGTGGAAATACAGTTTAAATTTGCTCTATATTTGGATTTAAACTTAGAGAAACTTGGACATTTACATATTTCTTTGTTTGATGTTCCCAGTAAACACTACGGCCCCTTCTGTGTTGACTAAAATTGACATTGAAGGGGCGGAGAGGTCACTCACGCAATAAGCTAATTGACATGCATGCTGTTGAGTCCTGCTGACCTGAACCAACTGTAGCTCTATATGTCTTAAAATTACTAGTTACCCATTACTAGTTCTAAGCGGTAAAAACATGAAATCTCTTATAGCAAATTAGAGAGAGAAGATGAAAGTGTGGAATATTTGGCTTTTTTTTCAATTCAATTCATTCATTCAATCTGATTACTGAATTTATATTATCAGTTCATTCATAATTCAGTTATTATATTTTTTATTTTAGATCAGGTTAAGAGCAAATTCTTTTACATTTTCAGACATCATTTTCAGGAAATTATTGCATTATTGATTGCAAGTCACTATCAAGGAAAGTAAACACGGTGTTAACAAGTGTTAGTGCATTAACAATGCATTGCATTTCTCTTATTTTGTGTGTACTACCAAATATTATTGAAAGCACAATAACTAATCCCATCATGATTTGTAATTAGCTATATACACCTAAAGCTATATTTATACCCTGCATTTGTAACATGTATTCATTCAAATCAAATCAAATCAAATACATATATAAACACTCACATACACGTTTTTAAATGTATGTTTCCACCCCCCACTTCTACATTCTGTATAAATGTGATAAATAACTTAATCCCTCAGGACTCGTTTTACATGGAGCAGATCTGATTAATGAGTGTAAGTCAGCCAATTCATCAATTTGACAGCAGGTGCAAAGAAACGATAGACTGCTATGAGCTGTCACTGATGAAAAGAGACACAAACAAATGCATTCTTTTCCTTCATTTTGAATATGAATTTGGCCTGGCGTTTGCAGAAAAATATTGCCAATCTAAAAAAATCCATTTACATTCAAAATTCAAATAGTATCATAGAAAGCAGGGGGGGGGAAAAGATGGAAAATAAGACACATAAATCCTCTGCTCCTGTTCCAAAACACATGACTGTCTTGTTTGCATTGACCTTCACTGAATCTGATGATTAACTTTGATTCACGCAGGTGTGTGTTGGGAACTTACCGTCTATCTGTAGCCGCAGAAACGCTGCTGTCCTCCCATCCCCAATCACTGTGATGATGAACACGGACAGTACATCTGCTCTCCTCCTCTTTCTCTCTTCTGGAGTGTTAGAACCTTGTCTTCTCTGTCTCCCCCTTCTCATCAGCAGCTGTGCGTCTGTCAGCATCCACGGATCTCTGAGCTGCTTAATGCAGCGACACTCGCTCTCCACACACTCTCACTCTCTCTCTCTCTCTCTCTCTCTCTCTCTCTCTCTCTCTCTCTCTCTCTCCCTCTGTGCTGTTAGACACTTGTTTTTGTTGCATGGTGGCATGTTTTCTCCCTCTCTCTCCCTCTCTCTCACACACACACACTCACGCTTATACCTCCTATCTTTCCACTGTTTAAAGTCTCATCTCCACCTCTGCTTGCCGGATTCTCAGAGGGAAACACAACCCACTCATTCAGCTGAAAAATACATCTTAAGGTGAGATAAGAGGAAAATGATGAAAGTTTGATGGACTGAAAATTGAGGGGGGGGGAAAGAGATGATAAATAAGAAAGCAGAGTGGCGACTTCAAACAGATGCAGACGATTTGGATATTAAAATGAGTTAATAAGAGGAACATTCAAAAGGGAGTGCAATTTTACCAAAAAGATACAAATGTATCAAAGCTACTCAAAGAAGAAGAAAAAATACAAGAGATGAGAAGATCAAAGCAGAATTGAACCTGAATCATGTCACTCAAGTAAAAATCGAAAGATGTGCCCGTGGGGTTTTAGGGCCGAAAATAAATAAATCCGATATTTCGAAAATGAAGTCGTTATTTCATAAACAAGAAAAATATGAAGACAAAGGCGTAAACCTTTGGATAAATACCTCAATATGACAAGAATAAAGTTGTTATTTTACACAAAATACTGTAGTATTCTGAGATTAGGGTAATTCTTTTCAAAATAGAAAATGTTTATGTTTTGAGAATACGTTGTAATTTCATGAAAAAGTCAGCAGTTTTGAGACGGAGTCACACTTTTACAAAGAAAAGTTTACATTTTTCAAGAATTAAGTCATTGTTATAGTCAAAAAGTAATTATATTATAAGATAACATTGTATTTGTATGTAAGAAGTTGTAATATTTTCTGAATAAAATAATAATTCTGCAAAAAATGTATATCATTATTTTACAAGATGATTATATTATGTGAAGAAGGCTTTCTGAAAAATAACTGTAATACTGTATGTGAATATGATTGTAATTGTACAAAATATTATATTATATTATTTTAAGTGACATAACCCTACAAGATAAAGATTTTATGAAAATAGAGTTGTAATGTTACAATTAAAACACACTGTGAAAGGGTTAAAGTTGTAAGAAGAAAAGACGAACAACGCTGTTGTTGCAACCTGTCAATTACAAGGTAGCCACACCCTAAAGCATACCTTGCTTTATCATCAATTTTACACTAAATGGGAGCATAATTTGCCGAATGAACATCATGCTGTATTGAAGAAGACTTCAAACTAGCGATTGAGACGATAAACTCTTCAGGAAAACGTCTACTGATGTTAAATTACTTTAAATCAAGTGAGAAGTCGGGTCATTTTCTCATAGACTTCTATACAATCTGAATTATTTTTGCAACCAGTGGAGTCGCCCCCTGCTGGCAATTTGAAATAATGCAAGTTTAAGACACTTCTCGCATTGGCTTCACTTCACAATTTACAACCTTTCATGTTATTAGAAAACAAAACCCAGCAGGAATATGTTTCCTTCAAAACATACTTCATGTTGCAAATGACCTGCATGTGAACGACATTTATACGGGTTGGAAGATAGTATTCCTCATCTTTGTTATTATTATGCCAACCTAACCCCAAGAGATATCCAAGCATGAACACAGACTGATAATGTGGAACATTGTATTTATTTATTAACGAATGTTCCATATTTGAGCTTTAAATCCTTCAGAGACTGATCGCCACCATCTGTCACCTGCCAACGTGTGCTTGTTTACAACCTCTTTTGTAAAATGACCTTTTGCTCTCTCATAAATATATATGAATATTGTGTATTTATTACAGCCATGTAACTGATGAGTGATTCATATTGAATGCTAAATGAAACCTCCAATGTCAGATGTCGTCTGCGCAGTGGTAGGTACGACTGGCTGTTAATGTTTTAATAATGTACACATAGCTCACCTCTGAGCAGAACATGTTTAGTCTAACAATGTGTGGCTGACAATGATGAGCTTGCATTATCATACTTGTTTCATTCTGTGTGTGTGTGTGTGTGTGTGTGTGTGTGTGTGTGTGTGTGTGTGTGTGTGTGTGTGTGTGTGTGACAGCTAACAAACATCCCGCAAATGACGTCATGAGTTACAATGGCCCATTGCTGTTACCATGGCAATCATTGCCAATTGCAGAGAGACCCACCTAGTACCTTCAGGTTAATGCTACATCTGCACACATATTTCTTTTCAGTTCAGTCCTTGTGTTTTTGACCTTTACAGAATTCCTGCATTGAACATAAATATGGGTTGCGATAAGCTGCTCACACAGATGACCTATAGAGCCATTATTTTCGGGGAGGATGGCTTGGTTTGTCTGAACGTTGTATTTTATTGGTGTACAAACCGCCCCTTAGTGGGATTAAAAACATATTTTGAGTTTTTAATCTTCGAGTGAGATGTTTGGATTGATATTAGTCTTGTGTCTCGTGTGTTAAATACAGAGCGTGTTAGCCTAGCTTAGCATAAAGGCTGAAGCGCAGAGGTGAGTTACATGCTGGAACATTTTCCTGTAGTTCAGGTTTGAAGTTTGATACCGTTATGCCAGTACAGAGACCAAAACATGTGCTCTGGCAACCTGCGCTATAATCGGAGATGCGGCACTAAAGTACTTGGTGTTTAAGTAAAAAAAGGAAATAGTTTAAATGATAGTGTTCCTAAAACTGAAAATGTGTTTGTCTCTGTGCTATAGTGCTCCATTGTTGTACATGGGTGACATCTCCCCATGGATTAATCCACATCTACCACATCAAATGTGTATTAATCTGCAAATTAAAATAGTCCCAAACAAATGTACTATGTCCTTGCGTTCGAGTAGCAAATCCCATTTACGGACCCAAACAAACAATGTGTTTGTCTATCTTTAAAATCATACAGTCTTCTTTTGTTATACTTACAATGCCCAAGCTGGGCACTGACCACGATTGCAATTATTTCTAATCATCTCAAAGGCATTATACTGTTATCCTATCTCTTCTATTTTCTTGATGTGACAAGATAATTTACCTGTTGTAATAGGAAAATAACGTAGCGATAAATTAACTGTTGCTATCAAGATGAAAGGATTAAAGTGAATTAGAAACGCGGCATGGAGCCGAGAGAGCCACCTAGAGGGGTAGGGAGAGACGGGATAACACACTGTTGGTTTGGCTAGGATTTGTTGACTGTAACAAAAATATAGAGAATAACACCAGACAAATCCTTTAACCTTGTTTCTCTCTACATACGAGATTAGATGTGTCACGTGTTGTTTACATAGTGATTTCAAGGAAGCAGGAGAATTTTCTCATTCTGTCGTTTTCTGCACGCAAGTAGGCGTAGGGTGGAGCACATTTATACTAAGAGAATTGCCTTTTGATTTTGATGCTCATCTTGATCGTTATTTTCGATTTAGTGTCGAATCTTGACAAGCATAGTACCGTAAGTGTGGATCTTTCTTTTGTTGGCGAAAAAATTATTTTACCCCATTTGCACAACATTACCCAGATAGGAAACTCCACTGCTCTGTCGCCGCCTCTTCTTTTGATACAGCTTGAAGGGCTCTGGAACTGGAGTGTGTGGATTTGTATCTTGCACAGGAAAGTCAAGACTATCTTATCCAGCTCATGGAGACGCATATATGTGACTCATGTAAATGAAAATGGTATGTTGATTTAATCTGGATATGAGACACTTTAAATGTCAAGTGTAAATTGGGCATTTGGGCATTTGTCAGAGTACTGTACTTCAGCAATATAGTCCATGAGTGGATTTAAGTGCTTATTGTAAAGTAGGCTCGCAGCCATTAACATCACAAATCCAATGTAGTGTAGCATTTATGAAGGTATCAGCAGCCACGATTCCTGATCCTGACGTAAACTTTATCAGTTGTGAGCTGCCACATGAAAGACACATAAATTCCGGAGATGATGCCCCGGATGCTGAGTTAGTAACATACATTTACATAAAGGCATACAGATAGAGAGGAAGAAGAAGAGAGAGGGAGAAGAAGAGAGAGGGAGCAGAGGAGAGTGGAAGAGAAGGAGAGCAGGGAGGTGTCCCCCGGCAATCTAAGCCTATAGCAGCATAACTAGGGGCTGATCCAAGGCAAACCTGAGCCAGCCCTAACTATAAGCTTTATCAAAAAGGAAAGTCTTTAGCCTGCTCTTAAATGTGGAGAGGCTGTCTGCCTCCCGAACACAAACTGGAAGCTGGTTCCACTGGAGAGGAGCTTGATAGCTGAAGGCTCTGGCTCCCATTGTACTCTTAGAGACTCTAGGAACCACAAGTAACCCTGCAGTCTGGGAGCGCAATGCTCTAGTTGGTTTATAAGGTACTATGAGATCTTTAAGATATGCTGGAGCCTGACCATTAATTGATTTGTAAGTCAGGAGAAGGATTTTGAATTATATTCTCCTGTGGAGAGTGCAGTAAGCTCCCACCAGTGTGCAGCCATGCAAACTGTTACAAATGCAAAGTGGCTGGATGGAAAGGTGAGAGAATGAGAACATCTACTAATACCTTAACTAGAACAGGGGTGGAGGTTATGCCCACTTGGATAAGTGGAGAAATGCCAATACACACACAAGTGATGTTAACTTTGGTCAAAGCCCACTGGTACGCGTGGACACCGAATTTGGTCATTAAAAAGGTCAGCGTCCTGCTGCTGACTCTTAATGCTCAAATGTCAGAGTGTTCTTGAATGTAGCAATAGATTTAAAATCAGTCCCTGCTCCCTATTGTATAACCATGCAATGAAAAGGTCACCATGATAGATTACCTATCTGAAGAAAGTCTCTGCACACTGATTTTAATAGTGCAATGAGATGAACGGAAAGCAAAGGCTGCCTGGGAGGCAGGGAATCAATCGTAAACATATGGAAAATAGGTTTGGAATATGGGCAGCAGTAATGTCAGGTGTACAATATGCGATTTATATTTAATGTATTTAAATAATGTTGTGCATGTCACATTTGTAAATGGGGTATTTCTAGAAAGGGTGCTTTGCTATGGCTATGGTAAGACAGAAAGATTATCTAGAAAAAAAACAGTCCTCTCTTTTATTTAGTTACAAAGTAGTTTTGGGGAGACTGGAAGGAAAAATATTGGAGATTTCGAGAATTAATTTCTAATATTATGAGAAACAAAATCAAGATATAATTAGAATAAAGTTGTAGGATTACAAGGACTAAATGAAGTATATTGTATACAGGATTACATATGCATGTTCCTGATTGTATGCTAATTTGGTTAATTTGTTAATTAATTGCTTTGTGGTTGATTTTACAGATACGTCTTGTTAACTTCGCTTTAACCGCTTCCCTAAACATTCATGTGGAAACAATCCCAAGTGGTGCACGGTGTCAGTATTAGCAGGATATCGTGCATTGAATAACATGCTTGCACGGCAGACAAGTACGGCAGGCAATTCTGACTACCTTTCATATTATTAGAGATAATCTAGTCGGTGATGCGGCTCCTACGGCAATATTAGGGGGGGTTACTGTGAGATCTCTATTTCACACACTTTTTAATGGACTGAATGAAGTGCCAAATTACACAAAAGGGGATACAAACACAGCAGGCTGTAGTTCAAACTGCTTTTGACTGTTATTACATAAAGTGATTTTTTTACCTGAAGCAACTCGTTATTATTGGGGGGGGGGCATGATTGACATATCAGTTAATGTTGACAGTCCACCCAGATAAAATCACATACACATATAGATTTTCATAAACATTTTTGATATTTGCGACTCACATTGGGGACCAATGGCGGTAAATCTCTACATCCATGATTTCACCCAAACTCTGAGCTTTTTTTTTTTCTCCTTTTTTTGGCCTTTTCAGGGCAAATGTCATTGCATATAAACAGCACAGGCTTCTTGTTGTTGTACGTGGTTGTTTTTCTACGAGAACACACGATTATTGGCATTCTCGCTGGATTTGCGGGGGTTCTTCTACCACCAGAACTTATGAACCAATGCTGACTTTTAAAGGCTAAAAACAATCTGTGCAAGTTGTTGGAAATAACCTTTTTGTGTGGTTTGTCCAGTAGGGTTAGGGTGCGTCCCAAAGCTTTAAATGGCATTTGTATCTGCGCCATCTACGACGTCTTTGAATGGAAGTGTACTGTACAATCTGTGCTACGTTCAGCAGCTGGAGCTTCTCATTCAATCTGCATAGAAATACGTATAAACAAAGATATTAATATACATGCATGACACAATACAAGAACATATATGCAGGCATCAGGAGCATTAGCATTATGTTGATGGCTTCAGTTAGGAGCTCTCATGAGTCACTCAATCTGTATCTTTATCTCTTGGTCCATGATGCATTTCATCAGATTTCTGTGGCTGTAGTTTATGCCAACGCCTCAATGGTCGATAAAAGAAAAGGTGACAATTTGGTTTCTGAAAGCAGAAAACTGAAAAGACGTGATGTGCATAGCCTGCCAAAAAAAACAGAATAAGAATTCAAATTCAGGTTTTATTTGGAGCACAGTGGTCTCCAGGGAGTCTGGACTACTTGTGTTGCCCTCGTCTTGTCTAGCTACTTGCGATAAACTGTATGTGTACATAAAAGTATATTTACGCACGACTGCTGATTTCAACAGTTCTGAAATGACCGTTAAGTCAGGATCGACTCACTGATGTGTCATCAAAGAGAAAAAACACACACAGGAGATTACATTGCATTATATTTAAGTGACGCTTTTGTACAAAGCGAATTACAGTAAGTGCAAACAATCATGAGGATACAACTCTGAACAGCAAGAATCTTGCAAGTACATCAGCTTCAAATAGGTGTATTAATTTTAAGTGCAGTACAATAGCTTCAAACAAGCCAAACCAATGTAAGCGCTGGAGATGGAGATGGAGAGTGCAACAATGAACAACCTGTATTTGCAAGACTGCTGACAGATAAGCAGCTCATACACAAATAATTTACCTTTTGCAGATACAAGTTTTCACAAATAGGCTTATTGTATTATGTAGCCTTTCTAACGTTATATGCAAAATGTCACATGGGGTCTTGTCAGCAATTACAAATAAATACAAAAAACAAACAAACTGGAATTAATTTATTTTGAATTTGCCTGCAGTATCAAAGCACCAAGCGCCGACCAACAGCAACAAAAACATTTAAATGTGAAGCATGAAAGGTCGGTAACAACATACCTACAGTATAAACCCGCTGGCTGTCATAGTAACACTCAAAGTTTTTGCTTTGCAATCATAGAGAAATATAGGGGACGTATTCATCGTGTCGTCACCCATTGTTTCGTGGTCCACCGTTTCGAGGCCTCGAGTTTGCCATTCTTGCCGTTCACCATCTTGGTTTTTAAAAAATTAACTTGCATGAACTTGAAAACACATTGTGTGTAAAGTAAAGATAAAAAAAAACACAAGAGCACCCAAACCAGACAACGTCGTGTGGTAGCGACCTGTCAATCCCTTAATAGCCCTTAAAAAGCCTACGCTGCTTTATCGTCTATTTTACTTTAAACGGGAGCATACTTTACAAAATGAACATCATGCTGTAATGGAGGATACTTGAAACTAGCAATTGAGACAATAAACCCGTCAGGAAAATGTTTACTGAGGTAATAAATCAAGTGAGAAGTTGTGTAATTTCTCATAAACTTTTATAAAATCGGACTTATTTTTGCACGCAGTGCAGTCGCCCCCTGTTGGATATTAGAGAAAATACAGGTTAAAAATACAGGTATTCCACTGTATATAACTACCTGCTTTAATACTTAATTTCTGCCTGGAGATCAGTAAAGCACAGTATTATCTTACATTCATATCAGACAGGAAATTATTTATTTTTCTTACCGTTCTCATCATCTAGCATGAGATCACGATGGAGCATCCTGACTCAGTCGTCTGGCTGTGTTTTAGGTCATGAAGTCAAAATAAGATCATTTGTTCCTGTTCAGTTCCAACAGGGTATTTGTTGTATTGCGAATTCTGTAAAGATTCAAAATGATGTGCACATGATCTTCCCACATCCCCCTGCTCAAATAAAACATTTAATCATTTGTGCCATTAAGCTACAATACCCTTCAATATTTTCTGGCACCCATTGTCATCTTCACGCAATTTCTTCTTCATAAAAAGCCAAAATGTCAAATTTAATTTCTTTGTTATTGTAACATCTCATACAGTGTCTTTCATGTGGGTCTGATAGGATTTTTTGCTGTGCCTTGTTGAGCAGTTTTCACATGAAGCATTTTAGAATGATGTTTTTTTTTTGGATACCACAGTAATAGGCTATCTAATGCAGGGGGGTCAAGCATGCAGGCCGTGGGCCAATACCAGCCTGCCAGAGGGTCCAATCTGGCCCATGGGATGACTTTGCAAAGTGAATAAAATTAGTTGTTTTGTAAAATACTGTTCCAGATACCTGTGACAAAATGTTTGTGCCTTTGTAGATACACTGTGATCTGTAAATTGTAATGCACGTGTGTAAATGATAAACTGACTATTTCTTAAGAAATATCAGGTTGCTCATAATGTTTAGTGAAAAGATTAAATTTGAAAATTTTCAGAATGTACTTGCACTAACACGAAGGGGAAAATTCTGAGTTGTCGTTATTTATAAGTTATTATGATATGAATTTACTGGTCCGGCCCACTTGAGATCAAATTGTGCTGTTTGTGGCCCCTGAAATAAAATGAGTTTGACACCCCTGATCTAATGTATTCATATCCACACACACAAGAGCTGCTCCCAGGCTGGTGTGCGGAGGACCAGTGCCTCCTACAGGCAGAAAGTATAAAATATCAGCTGTTTTGATGGCAGGTTTAGGCCTACTTTCAAATTACAAGCGATGAATCAAGTGTGCAGAAAAGTTGCATCTGTGCTAAGAATATTATAAATGACAAACTATGGAAATAAACAGTATTAAAAGAAAATGAAAACACTGAATTATATGAGACTGGACTGGACAGGTGCATCTGTGTTGCTATGTTACACATGTAGGGAAGAAGGAATGGGAAATGATGGACCCATAATATAAAGCGTGATTTATAACACATGTTGAAGTTTTGTAAAGGTGTTTTATAATCTAGAAACATACATTCCATTACAGCGTCCTGAACCGTGGTGTACATTGATGCACGTGTTTGTATGTGCATGAAAAATGATCTGCAGACTTTATTCTATGGCTTTTTCTTTTCTTACTGCATTTGAAAGCACACTTGTGAACCAACACAGATACACATTTTGTCTTAAGAACTTGAGATAGAATTTTTTTGTGACAGCAATGTTAGGAGCAATTACTCATAAAGGACAGCTATAGGAGGATAACCGCATAAATTATGACTCTTGTCTCTTTTCTTTTCTTTATACATTATATTCTAGCTCTGGATCCAAACAGATAAGGCTTGAGACAGCATCATTTATAAACATTCCTGAGCCTCTAGCCATCCGTTTTAACTCAAAGAATATAATTAAATCTGTGGATGAAAAATGTCACATGTAAGGAAAGAGGTAATAATTCCTATTATTCCTATGTATTATTCCTTTTGGACCAGGCTGTAACTGTAAACAAATACATGTTTAAAATAAAGAACTGTGGTCTATGGTTGCCGATATCAAAATACTAAATGTGTGATCACATATTTGCTAGACTACACTACTAATTTTCATGTTTGTGTTCAATTACTGTTTACGCACTAAACGTAACATATATATTATAATAATGATAATATAATGTATTGTAAAATTGTACAAAATGTGTAATATCACCTTAAATGTTTTTTAAATAATATACACATACAAGGTCATTTAAATCAAATTATCATAACATTAGAAATTATTTTAAAAAGACGAGGATAGAAAGTTTTCACCATAAATGAAAATGTTCCGGTTACGTTTGCGCCTGCATTCCTTTTCTTTCTTTTTTCTTTTTTATGTGGCCATGCAGTCAGAGTTCAGACTTATCTGAAACTTCCACACTGCAATACATCATGACGATTATTTTTAATTCAACCTTTATTTTGAAAAACACAAATCTAAAGGCCCTGTCACACATATCCGTATGGCAGAAACGTATGCCGGCATATATGAAAATTTGTCAGAGTCCAAATACGTCAAACTTTTCATCGGATCGGAAAAGTGAACATATACAGATACGCATGTCTAACCTATTGATAGAGTATCACTTACTAATACAAAATGTATCAGACGAATGACCAACGAATGCATAAGATATACAAAAATATGGCGTATACAAAATATCGGCAACACGCTGGTGTACGTTGATATAAGGTAAGGTACAAGTAGTAGCTTATTGGGGTTTGAATATAGTATATAGGGTCACTGTGAGTAGCTCATCCTTACTTGATGAATGCATCAACCCATCATCAGAGAGCATGGAGGATGCTGAGAGGCTGCGAGTACATTTTAGCCATTCCCCAGCATCAGCATGACGTGAACCAAATGGTACTTTTCCAGCTCCGTTGGCCAGACGCTCTGATACGTTTTGTGTAAGTAAGTGATACGCTATCAATATGTTGGACATATGTATAATAATTTGTTATGTATTCGTTATGTATATGTAGCCGTTTACCGTTGAAATAGAAGAAACACATTAAAGTCATCATCATACGGTAACATCACAGTCAGGGTTTTTTTGACCTCTCTTCAGCGGAACCTCCAACAGTCTCCAGAAAAGTGGCGCGCACCCCCAGAAAGTGTCGGTTTCAGAAATATCAAAAATAAAAGCATATTTAACAAAATAAGACTCCTCGAAATAAATATACAAAAAGGAGTATTATTACAACAAAATATGAACAAATGGATGTTTGTGAAATATAAAACATGTTATCATTTATACATCGGTTACATATGCGTCAGCTACAACACCGCTATGGAAAAGTTGGACGTATTTGGACTCTGACAAATTTTGAGCTACTTTTCATATACGCCGGCATGTTTCTGCCATATGGAACTGTGTGACAGGGCTGTATGTCTGCCGTGTTCGGCGTATCGTCTGCATCCTTCAAACGATCACAACTTACCCTTAATTTCTATCAACCTATTGCCGATATTTCGTATACACCAGCATATGTTTCTGTCATACGGATATGTGTGACAGGGCCTTAACAACACTTAATGCAGACTTGAGGAAGTTTCAGTCTGCTAAAAGGTTTCCTAAAAATACAACAGCATGTTTTAAAATCATGCCAAACTACTGCCACAGAATAGTGTTTTAAATAAAACTTTATAATTATTATGTCAGTTATATAATTATATATGATAAAATTAGATTAGTATTATTAATGTAATATCATTTTAATGTTGTAGCAAGTGAGCTAATTCACAAAACTACAATGTATTATACTATTAATTTGAAAAGTAATATATATGGAATGTAATGATGTAAAAAGTAAAGCTTATTTCTGACAATTAGAGCAAGTATAGAGTGGCCATATGGAAATACTCACATACATCAAGTATTGTACTTAAGTATTGTACTTACTGTAAGTGTACTTGAGGATATGTTCTTGGTTACATTACACCACTGTTAAATAAAAAAACAAACACTCAGTCATGACGTTAAGACAACTGTTTATTAGAAAGCAGTGTCAATGGTTAGCGTTTCAGTTTCACAGGTTTGGAAAAGTTGTCTTCTTGCTTTTAGTCTTCCACACAAGTGCTAAGACATAAATCTCATTTTACAGAAAAGCTTAAGTCCATTTTCTTTAATGGGCTTTCACTGAATTGGATCAATTGAGTAACACATGTCACGCTTGGGATGTTAAATTTCGTTATGTTTTTTTTATATAGGCTGTATCATACATTACACTGGTTAAAAAATATATGATGCACTTCCTGCTCTACACATAGCACCAAGCAGTGTCATGATAAAAGACAGCCAGCAGTATGACCAAGAAGATATCTTGTTGTAGTTACACAATCAGTCCACATGGGGGTGCTGGTATCCCACTACTCAGATCCATCCATCACCACAGAGTGAGGTGATGGCTGTGTGTTCTGGAGGCTCAGCAGGTTAAGGCGCACATGAATGAATGGATTCAAACTCTTAGATATACTCAACACTTCCTGTTGTGCTTGAACCATGTGTATCAGTGTGAAATGTTCTCAATAGTAACTTTTATTTGAATCATATACGCCAGCCATGTCTCTTCAAATCTCAAAAGTTTACTCTCGACCATCTTCCATTCGTACCAGCGTTCAGTCATGTTTTTAATGTTTTTAACTGGCAGCCATTCCTGAAATACTGCAGAGCACTGAAATGTATTTGAGATAGGTAATCCAGTCAGCATTAAGTGAGTCCTTCGTATCTACGTCTTCCACGGAGTCCGCCATGTTACTACAGTTGCCCAGAATGAAGAAACTCTAACTCTAGAGAGGGCCTTTCACATTTTTACGTTACCAGAAGGCCACCGTAGGTTCTCCGATACAATTGAACACACCGCAACGACCACGAACGTACTGCGCCTGCGCGAGTAGCAATAACTCTCCACATCAGCAGGCGGCGGTAGTCTGTATTCGTCATTCAAACGAGTCAACCGGAAGACCTCTGACCTAGTACATGCAAACAAGAAATAGCGTTTTCCTTCCATGTTCATCAAGCTGATCAGTTGGTCTTTAATTGTTTCATTCCAGGTGGTCATAATGTTGTAAAAAATCTTATATTCAGAAAAGATTAAGATGAAAAATAAAATGCCTTTATGCGCAAATTGAAAATGTAAAGAAAAAACCACTGCAGGGGTCTAAGGCCAAAAGCCTCCTGAGGCAAATTGTGATATTGAGTTAAATAAATACAATTTGAAAGTTTAAAAACTTTAAGATTTGAAACGCCGGAAATTCTAAAAAAATATCTTAAAATATCGCAAACAAGTTTTAAAAGCTTAAAAACGATAACAATGGCGAAACCTGGCTACTGAGCGACAATGTAATTACATCAAATAATGTTTGCATTGACTAATTACCTATCTCAAGCCAGCTTCAAATCTCTTCAAGCGGATTTTAATACTGAAATATGCTTCAGAAAATAGATGAAGGATAATTACGGTTAATTACAACTTGGGTAACGAGCCAACAGTTCATCCAGATTATCTGAACCACTTTATTTGGAGGTCAAACAAAGTGAGTAGAAACTGTGTTCACAACTACAGTAAGTGCAGCAGGTCAACATTAAAGCAGGAAATGAGTCTGCGAACTACAAACCCAAGTTGTAACAACCACGAAGAATTCTTTCATGTATACACAAATGATAGTAAATGGGCTAAAACATGCTAAAACACTGGTATAGTCTTTTTATGAGCCTCTGCACTGATGCCATCCAGTGAAACATCACCTCTTACAGGCTCCACGTGATGCCTGACGACCTCTGATACTGTTTTTTTTAAGAAGAGCGGTCATCTGTCAGCGGAGGGAATTTGCTCTGTTTTCATGGAACTGTAGATAATAATGTACCTTCCAAACTGTTCTACTAACAAGGATAAGAAGTCCATAAAGTCCTCTGATAAAATAGAAAGTTTGAATATCTACAGTTCAACTGAGCAAACTCCGTCGGCTGATAAGGAGTCCATGTGATGTAGACCTCGAGTTTGACTTTGTCAAACTGTTGTTTCCGAGGCAACTCGAGCTCAATGACGCAGCTTTTCTCGATGCCTGATGCAGGTGTGAAATGTCATGAATGTGACAGAACATGAAAGCTTGGACGGCGTCTCGTGACACCAGCCCTGTTCTCCGCATGACCTGCGCCTCCCCTCAGTGTCAACACAGAGCAATGAAGCAATGAAGACACACGCCTCAGAGTCTCAGCACCGTATCCTGTCTTTGACACACATGTCTCAGTATCAGAAAAAGTGTTGGGCTGGCTACTGTGCAGGGGTGCACCGGTGGCTCTTGTAAGTTCCCAGGTGGCGGAAGCTGCGCCCACACTGCTGGCAGCAGTAGGGCGTAGCCCCGCTGTGGATCCTCTGGTGGGTGTACAGGTTCCCCAGCTCTTTAAAACGCCTGCCGCACTGTGGACAGGCGTACGGGCTCTCGCCGGTGTGCACCCGTTGGTGTCTCTTGAGTCCAGATAGCACTGAGAAACCTTTCCCGCACTGGGGGCAGGGGAAGGGACTCTGGGCCCCGCTGTGCACCAGCCTGTGGCTTTTTAAACGTGCTGCGTGGCGGAACCTCTCCCCGCACTCTGGACACATGAATGGCTTCTCTCCGGTGTGGATACGCTGATGCTGCCGCAGGTTGCCAAGGTAGTTAAAATGGCGGCCACAGTCCCCGCACTCGTACCCCCCTTCGATTTTAATCTCCTTTTTCACAGGACCCCCACCTCGCCCGACGCCGGCACCAGCCCCTTCTCCTGTGTCGTCCTCGTTCTGCACCCCTTCGCCCCTCCTGGAGTCACTGCTGCCGTCTCCCATGGCGGGTGCCGCTGAGCAGGTAGACTGCAGGACCTGGAGAGCCTGGGCACCCGCAGTGTCCGAGTGTATCAGTTTGACGTGTTCCTCTAGGAACAAAGAGTCAGGGCAGAAGGTTCCACACAGAGAGCAGATATAGGTATGGCCGGGGAACTGCTGGCCTGAAACCACAAACAAACATTATTTTAATCGGCCAATAACAGCCCATTAAAGCTTAATATTTTAGCTGCCGTTTAATAAAGATGCCTACCTCAAATCATCAAAAAGTGTAAAGAACGTAAAAACTCTTACAAAGGACGTATCAGAGTTTGTCATTAATCCATCTTTTGCTCACACCAACATTTTTCAATCTCTATCTTGTTTTTGTTATGTGGACCACCATTAAGGGGCGCATCAATCAGAAGGTCAGCGGTTCGATCCCCAGCCCCTGCAGTCTACATGTTGATGTGTCCTTGGGCAAGATATTGAACCCCAAATTGCTCTCAATTGTGAGTGTGTGTGCGTGTGAATGTTTATCGCTCCTGATGAGCAGGTGGCACCTTGTATGGCAGCCTCTGCCACCGGTGTATGAATGCGTGTGTGTGAATAGGTGAATGCTGGCTTGTGTTGTAAAGTGCTTTGAGTGGTGGCTAAGACTAGAAGAGCGCTATATAAAAGCAGTCCATTTACCCTTCCTTCCCCCCCCCCCATTCTTACCCACCTGCTACAGGCCTGTCGGTGTTGCCCTCCAGGGGACTCCCTCCCTCCCCTGAAGAGCTCTGGGGCTCCATGGAGAACTCAGAGGGCTGGACGTGTGACAGCGGGGTCTGGGCCTGCTCCAGTCCCCCCCCCTCCCTCCTCGGCGACTCATCTTCCTCGTCATCCTCTTCATCCTCTGTCTCACCAGTCGGGGTGGTCTCGCACTCGGGTTCCTTCATGACTGTGAAAAAATATGACGCCATAAAACTTGATCTCGTAAAACGTTTATTTTGTCACAGTGGCAAGAACGTCTATTTTTGACTAACCCAGTGACCAATAAAAGTTCTTTATCCTTTGATGCAAAAATCATATAAAAATCCAGTATTCTGTATTTGCCGATAAATAATCGGCCAAAAAGGGAGATTTATACCATTATGTATTATACCAATAATGAAATTATGGCCGGATAATACGAAGCCAAATTGCTTTCAATGGCTTAACGAGAGCAGCATGTACACACATCAATACACAGCAAAGAAGAACAAGCGCAGCACGCTGAGAGTCATCTTACCCTCAGACGTGCATAAACTACAGGTTATAAACTTCTTTTTTAAAATACAATCAGCCATGAGAAGCATCAGTATCGTCTGAAAAAAAAACATTGTGCATCCCTATTAAAAAGGTATGAAAAATATCTGTCTGATGTATACAAACCTCTTGGTGATGGCAGGGGGATTCAGATTCAATTCAATTCAATTTCAAATCATAACAGCCTGTACTTTTACTTTCACTTTGTATTTATAACAGTTTTATTGTATTTATAACACTTATCACTTAATTTGACTTTTAATGTATTTTAAGTGTTATTTGTACTGTACATTTATAATGGCGGGACGGGGGGGTAGATGGGTAATGTTGTATGTCATGTGTCTTTTAAGCTACTGGATGCCTGAATTTCCCTTTCCCTGGATTAACAAAGTAGCTATCTACCTATCTATCTACAACTTTACATTGTCTCATAGACAGTATATATAAGACAGTAAACGTTTCACTTAATTTTAACTATCGTCGGAGTTGAGGTCAGGTTTAATTTTTCTTGCATAGACAACAAAACATATTTATTATAACATAAATTTGATTTAATTCATCAAACCGCTTATCTTAATGGGTTATGGGGGTCTGGAACCAATTTTCTTCTCTTTTTTATTTATAATTCCTAACGTTTCATCCATATTGCTGGCTGTAATGGTCTTCCATAGCTTAAATAGTACCCTAAACTGTGTAGTAACAACTCTGTGCCTCCACACACACACACACACACACACACACACACACACACACACACACACACACACACACACAATAGTACCCTAAACTGTGTAGTAACAACTCTGTGCCTCCACACACACACACACACACACACACACACAAAATAGTACCCTAAACTGTGTAGTAACAACTCTGTGCCTCCACACACACACACACACACACACACACACACACACACACAATAGTACCCTAAACTGTGTAGTAACAACTCTGTGCCTCCACACACACACACACACACACACACACACACACACACACACACACACACACACACACACACACACACACCTGTGTGTTTACCTTTCAGTTCTGAAGAATACTCCATAGGTGCTATCCATTCGTAGTCATACATCCGTTTGCTGCCAGAGGGGAGCATACTAAAGAGATCATCTGTGGTAGACTCGGAGTCTCCGTGCCCAGGCCCGGAGCCAGCCATGCCGCTGTCCGGCCACAGGTTGAGGGAGTGCGCGATCGGATCTTGGCGAGTCTCCCTGTCGCTGCTGGCTTGGCTGCTCTGGTCTCCGTCCATTTCAGCACACCCTCTCGAGTTCTTGTCTTTCATTAGATAGTCGCAAATAGCATCTATATTCTCCTTCTTCACACCAGGCATGACAGCCTTGGCTCTCCTGGGGTCCACACTATTGTGTTTGTTGCCGGAGATAAAGTCATGTTTCTTGAAGCCAGCATCTGCAGACTGCTCCATAGTCGTAACGCCAGGGAAAGTGTCCCTACCATCCCTCTGGACTGTATCTAGTCTCGCCTTTAACACTTCAATTTCTTCAGTTTTCTCACGTAGCTCCATTTTTAGGACTCGTATCCTGATGCTGACCATTTTCCGGATCTCAGACAGCGCTGTCTCCAGCACCACGGTGATGTTTCTGCCGAGGTGTTCGGTGATGTCGCTGACCGAGCAGAGCAGCTCCTCGTCGTGCTCCAGCTCCAGGAAATCTCCGTCGGCTCGGCTCGCTGACCCGGGAGGCTCCATGAAGGCGCCCTGGAGTTCGGGAGACAGGCTCGTTTCAGCGAAGCTGTGATTTCTTTTGCGACTCATATATTTGCTTGGGTAGGAGCTCTATTTTTTTGAATAGTTTGGCTAGCTAAAAGCTACTCAACAAGCTAATGTTTGGGTGATGCTGAAAGACAGTAGTTAGGTTAGTCAGAGTTACATGAGTAACGCCGGATGTAGCAGGAATCTGTCTTCAAAACAAAAGCATTATCATGTAAATCAACTGACTGGACGTTTTAGACTTTTGTTTTGAAAGCAGTAAACGGATGAGACTAGAGTCCCATATACACAACAAGAGTTGCAGTAATGGCTGAATTCTGCAGAGTTTATATCGATTTTCATAAGTAGCGCCCTCTAGAGTATACAGTAAGAAACCAACTGTGACAGTTATATCAATATTGCGGTACTACTTTCTAATAAGGCACTGTTTATAAAGGATATATAAGTTGGAACTAAATTGCTTAACTAATGGTTATACATTATTTACTCATCTTTTATAGAGCAATTATAATACATTAATAAAATAACTTTTGGGTTGTAGGGTTGTGAAGAATCTTGTTTGCACATGTTTCTGTTTGATAATAATACAGTTATAAATGTTGGTAATCTAAATATAGAGCCAATGATGTATTAATGTAATCATTAGTTAGAACTTATAAACCTTTATATAAGGGGGTTCAAGTTATAATTAAATGTAAAGGCGATGATTCTGGCACCAAGACTGCTCCAATAGCCCACATTTCTTCTAACTTAATTGTTTATGTCTTGAAACACACCTGTGAACTACATTCAAAGGGAAGAAGATGCGTTTTTCACTTTAACTTATATTTATGAATTAAATAGTGATTGCACAAAGTAAAGGCTGTAGAATAATGACACCACCACCACCACTTAGATTGGTTCGCTATAAGCCTTGCCTTTACTATGCATTTCTGTTTGCGACTGGGTCTGATCTCCCAGGAAGATGAAGGCCTCTTGCTCCTTGTGGAAACAAATGCAATGTGTCCTGTGCAGTGTTGCCACCTCTTTTCACTCGCTTCACTCTCTCCAAAAGTCGCCATCATCTCCGCCATACGCTTATTTGCTTTTTACAATGATGTTCTGAATAAGTTACTAAATGTGTGAGTAGCATTTATTTCAGGGATTCACACTCGCATATAAAGACTTGTGTACTTTACACCACTCAGTCATCTGACAACCAGCGTGTGTGGAGTAAAAGTGTAATAAAATGAGTAAGTATTATATGACACCTTGCAGAATGTGCATTACTTAAGTGCTGATCCATCATGCATCTTGTGACTTCTTCCCTGGGATTGTCTGTTAGATGCTGTCATAAATTCCTGAGCGTTGCTCTAGTTTTAGAACAACACTCCTGCTGCAATTCTGAACTGACAGAGGAACTGACTGGAAGAAAGGAAATGCTGAGTCTGTTCCTGGGATGTTAGAGGGAAAAACACACACTCTGGATTAAGCAATCTAACTCACACGCGGGCATAGTTTGGGTGTAAGAAAATTGAGAGTTCTTTGGTTTTTATTTCTCGCTCGACTTTATGAAAGCGCATGGCTTTAACGTAGCACTGTGTCCCATTCTGTCCCATTTAGTGATTTGGTAATGGAAGGAGCTTTATTTGTTCAGTGAGTGATTATTAACCTGAAAACTGTACACTTGAAATTTGAAGAGGGATTGTAGGAACTTTTCATACTTGAATCTCACGAAAAAATAAAGAATGGATCTTGTTATTTGAATTGGTATGCAGATATACAGCCTGCGTAATGAATAGAAAATGAATTAAAAAAACAGAAGTAGGCTTAATAACACAAACGTAATGAATGTGATAAGGGTTTAGGCCTGTCAGTGCAGTGGGCATTACAGCAAAGAGTAAACCTGAGTAATACAGGAAGTTCAGTGAATGTCACTTCAAAATAAGAGAGTAATGTTTGTATTGTAACTCAATAACATTTACAATATACATTTTCTATGCCACTCCGACATATTACTGCTGTTGCCAGAAATCTGATTGTAACACATTAATAAGATCAAATTCATAGCCAGTTGTGTATGCTGAGTAAGAGATACTGATAAATAAACCAATAAACAAAGATAGGAATATGTAAATAAAATGACAAAATAATATTAAATTAAGTAAATAAAACAATTAATGATGCCAGAATATCCATTTCCATCAATGCAAACCCCCAATAAATTAGTTACAAAAATGCATACAGAATTATGTTTTTAAAATTAAATGTTATACATACACAGATAAATTAGTAGGCTAAATAAAATAAAAAACTAATATAGTATTCGTAATAATATTACATATACATCTATCTAATGAGTAAACTGTTCATTCATTTCTTTTAGGATATATTTCCCAAACCAAGGTATAAATCAATTGGATTTACAATTTTTATTATTATTATTATTATTGTTATTATTATTATTATTATTATTATTATTATTATTATTATTATTATTAATTACTAATTATAATAAAACAGACTCTATTAACAAGCATTACAAAGCAGATATTCATTATGTAGGGCTACTGAAAATTTACCGAAAAATGTAGTTTTTTCAAATCCTAAATCATCAAATATATAATTATTATTATTATTAGCATTATTAAACAAACTCCTTCTCAAAAAATAAGATGCAAACCTGTGAATGTAATAATGTTTACCTAAATCTAAATATTCATTAGTTTGGAGAAACCTACTCACAGTAAAACTTGTGCAGGTCAGTTGAGGTCAAACGTTTTTGTCAATGGGACTTTTATTTTGAAAAGAAACACCATGACGGTTACTGGGGTCAGCTTGACACTCCTGTCTCTTATACTGGGAGAGAAGTTTAGTTGGCCGCACCGTTCAGAGCATGTGATGGTGAGGTGTTGACTGATCACCGGGAGACGGGGACGCGGGACTGTTGTATTGGACATGTCGGCCAGGTGGGACCGAGACACCGGCAGCCGCCGGTACGGGAGAAAGATCTCTACAGACGGCCAACAGCACCGGGAGGTGGCGGAGAAATCAAACCGACACAGCAGAATTGGTATCTCTACTAATATTATAATACTTCTACAATAGCAGCGATATAATGTGATGTTATCTTTTCAATATACCAACTTTTAAAAGACGTTATGTAATATTTATATAAAATTATTTCAAAAGAAAACCGTTGTTGATACTTTTTTGTTTTAATAGGATAATAGATTAATTGATAGATTACAATTATCTCCACTACCATCCCTGAATATCCACCCTAATAATAAAATAAAATAAGTTACAAATAAAAATATGGCTTTCATGTGATTTGGTCATTTTTAAAGGTTCAATGTGTAAGATATGCCATAATTTTAACTTAAAACATTAAATCAATTACCTAACATTATAAACAGAATGTGAAGACTTAACAGTGTTGACATTATGTCAAAGACGTTTATGTGTTGTGTTACAGAGATATCTACTGAAATTAGCATGCTAACTACTAGCCCCGCTCCGTCCAGTCTGTAATACCACTTGTTCCTCTAGAGGTGGTATAACTTGGTATAACAGCAGAAAGCAATGTGTATAAAATATGAAACATTAGGTGAAGAGAACGTGTTTAAAATATAGTGAGTCACTGTAGCACCAGTCTGTCCATGGGAGAAGAGTATAGCTGTATAGCCGCTTGTAAATGTTATAGCCATGTTCCGTGTCTGTTTTATAGTTTGTTTATTGGATTACATTCAAAGTTGCTGAAAGTACAAAACCAGCCGCACCACCTTGCTTCATCCTCACAGCTGCCAGGAGGCTGTTTTGCTGAGTGAAGAGCTGTCGGCAGCCCCGGGAAACGGCGTAGCTTCAGTTAGCAGTTAGCGAAGTGCCGGCTCGGCCGACCTCTCTCCTCCCCCGGCGGGCTGCTCTCCTGACTGCGCCGCCACCGGGAACATGAGAGAATATATGGGTCGTTTTCTAGTTTCTGCCACTTTGGATTTAGTCCAATAAACAAATTAACGTAACGTTACACGGACTGCAGCCCCCTGTTAACATTAGTGCCCCAGTGAACACAGATAGATCAGCCCCATGTGAAGATTATAAGACAGCAGTGTTTTTTGACTGTACTGTACTATACTGTACTTTGAATAATAAAAGTCAATAAGGTTCAATTATCTCGTTTAAAAAATCTCAAAAATCCACCCCATTCTTCTCGCTCATTGAAAAATCCAGAATGTATGAATATTCAAAAAGTGCTGGACGCAAAATGTTGTGTGTACTGCAGGCTTCAAGTTCCCACAAGTTGTGTAACTTGCATAATGGACCATGATTGGCTCCAAACCAGTTGTGATGTCACTGTCTATATACTGTATTATGTCAATTCAGTCCGTAGTGTTTGGGTTTATTTCCTGTATTGGAAATAAATGTATCGGATGCCATATTGAGTAAAAGGGGAGAGTTGGGTCTGTTTGAGGGCTTGTGTCATTGGCTTCCCATTTGAAGAAGACAAATCAGCCACACGAGTTCTGTGCTTAAAATATAAGTAAGCCACTTGCAATTTTGGTTACCTCTGTTTCTTCATGTTTTTGTTTTTTTTACAGTGCGTGGTTTCTCCAGAGATGTTGCAAGTCTACAGAGAACTGTGTCAATATGTGAGGAAAACTTCCCAACAGGTAACGTTTTTTTCGTTCTTCTTTGTTGTGCCTAGATGGTAACACTAGGTGTGCGAAAACTCTAACTTACCGAATACTTAGCCTAACCTTAAACCCAACTAGACACGACCAAATAACACGTATTGGATTCATTGTGTACAGATGTGCATGTTGCCCAGATGTTGCCCAGAAGATAAATCCTAATGACTTTTATCAACTTCTACCTTTTCATTTCACACCACCATCAAAAACTTTTTTCTCTTTTTATTTCATATCAAAACTGTGCTGATTAGCAAATGTTAGCATGTTAACTTGCTAAACTAAGAAGACTCTTAATGTTTATTATCAAATGTTCTATGTGTATCATAAAAACAAACAAGGGGCCACTGAACTCCTGATAGTGGCCCCTTGCAGTTATGTTGGAGAGGATATTGTACGAGTAAATAAATTCATCATAAAGTATTGCCTTTAGTAGAACCGCCACCCTCGACGAGTCACAAGAGAACACATGATGTGTGTAAAACTAAAGCGACCTCATTGGAAAGTCATGTGAGAGAATTTTAAGTGGTTTATACCTTGAACCTGTGAGTTCCTCTGAAGTCACTTATTAATCTGTTAAGTCACACATTGTCATCATCGACTGAGATCACAAGATGAGAGTTTTAATTGCATGGATTGGTCTTAATGTTGAAAACAGCCATCTAAGCATTCATCATAGTCACCACATAACAATAATGTTAATTGCCAGAAACGTGATGCTTATCGTTAGTTTATATATATATATATATATATATATATTTTTTTTTTTAATAATGTCCTTAAACTTCTACAGCTAAAATAATTAGGTGACACTTGCTCTTCTCGAAACACTATTACAGGACTGTCTCAGAAAATTAGAATATTGTGATAAAGTTCTTTATTTTCTGTAATGCAATTAAAAAAACAAAAATGTCATACATTCTGGATTCATTACAAATCAACTGAAATATTGCAAGCCTTTTATTATTTTAATATTGCTGATTATGGCATACAGCTTAAGAAAACTCAAATATCCTATCTCTAAATATTAGAATATCATGAAAAAGTATACTAGTAGGGTGTTCAACGAATCACTTGAATCGTCTAATTAACTCAAAACACCTGCAAGGGTTTCCTGAGCCTTGAAAAACACTCAGCTTGGTTCAGTAAACTAAATCACAAGTATGGGGAAGACTGCTGATCTGACTGCTGTCCAGAGGACCATCATTGACACCCTCCATCAGGAGGATAAGACACAAAAAGAAATGTCTCAAAGAGCAAACTGTTCACAGAGTGCAGTTTCAAAGCACATCCACAAAAAGTCTGTTGGAAGGGGGAAATGTGGCAGGAAACGCTGCACAACCAAGAGAGATGACCGCAGCCTTAACAGCATTGTGAAGAAGAGTCGCTTCCAGGATTTGGGGGAGCTTCAAAGACAGTGGACTGAAGCTGGAGTCCAGGTATCAAAAGCCACTGTTCACAGACATGTCCGGGAAATGGGCTACAATAGCCGTATTCCCATGGTCAAGCCACTTCTGAACTCAAGACAACGGAAGAAGCGTCTGACTTGGGCTATGGAAAAGAAGCACTGGACAGTTGCAGAGTGGTCCAAAGTCCTCTTTTCAGACGAAAGCAAGTTTTGTATTTCATTTGGAAGTCAAGGCGCCAGAGTCTGGAGAAAGGCTGGAGAGGAGCAAAATCCAAGTTGCTTGAAATCCAGTGTGAAGTTCCCACAGTCAGTGATGGTTTGGGGAGCCATGTCAGCTGCTGGTGTTGGTCCACTGTGTTTCATCAAGCCCAGAGTAAATGCAGCTGTGTACCAAGAGATTTTAGAGCACTACATGCTTCCATCTGCTGAAAAGCTCTATGGAGATGAGGAATTCATTTTCCAGCATGATCTGGCACCTGCCCACAGTGCCAAAACCACCAGTAACTGGTGTACTGACCATGGCATTACTGTCCTCGATTGGCCTGCCAATTCCCCTGACCTGAACCCCATAGAGAATATGTGGCGTATTGTGAAGAAGAAGCTGAAAGACACTAGACCCAACAATGCTAATGAGCTAAAGGCCGCTATTGAAGCATCCTGGGCATCCATAACACCTCAGCAATGCCACAGGCTGATTGCCTCCATGCCACGCCGCATTGATGCAGTAATCCGTGCAAAAGGATTCCCAACCAAGTACTGAGTGCATTAATGGACATTTTCAAATGTTTGATTTTGTTTTGCTGTTATAAATCTTTTTTTTTTACTTGGTCTGAGGAACTATTCTAATTTTTTGAGATAGGATTTTTGAGTTTTCTTAAGCTGTAAGCCATAATCAGCAATATTAAAATAATAAAAGGCTTGCAATATTTCAGTTGATTTGTAATGAATCCAGAATGCATGACATTTTTGTTTTTTTAATTGCATTACAGAAAATAAAGAACTTTATCACAATATTCTAATTTTCTGAGACAGTCCTGTATATTCAGTTTTTATTTGTATTTTAAAAAAGGTACCTTTATTGTAAAACTGGATCCTGAATATTAATAATTATCTAATATTGTTTTATTACACCAGTTAAGTGTTTTTACCACAGCAGCGGAAACGGCTGAGCTCATTCTTTTTTTTTAAAGCAAACATTAACAAGATAGGATGTGTCATCATCATGTATTAGGAAAAAAACAAATGACTCTTCTCATGCAGATGTATGTTTAATGCAGGTTTACTGAGACAGAAGTTATATGAGTTTAAATTAAATTTAAATTGTTATGGCAATGAAAGGCAAAGGAAACGGATCAGGTGATACCTGAAAACTTTTCATCTACAACATAAACAAACAATGTTTTGATAAACATCCCTTAAAAATGTGAATATTAAAGATTCTGTGAACAGGATATGTAAGGAGTGGAACATTTTAACATGGTGTGTTGTGTGTTCAGCTCTGCCGGTGCTGCTGGATGTGGTCAGGGGTCCTGACCGTCTTCCTGCAGACGAGGAGTCGCAGGAAATGCTGAGAGGAAAACTGCGCATTCTGCAAGTTGACAGCACCGAGGTCAACGCTCTGTTCATGGTACAGCTCATGACACACACACACACACACACACACACACACACACACACACACACACACACACACACACGTGGCCTATATTGAGCCCCTGGCATTTTAATCTGTATAAAAATCCACTTCCTCCATAATTTATGAATGAATCATATTGTAAAAGCTGTGTGTGTGATTGCTTTACAGTGCTGCAATCAAGCAGACAGAATTCAAGCAACTCAAACATAATTAAACTATCCTTTTAGGGCTGCGACTAACGATTATTTTAAATATCGATTAATGCGGCGATTCTTTTCTCGTTAAATTGATTCATCGTTTTGGTAAAAATGTCAGAAAATTGTGAAAAATATTAATCCTTCTCAAAGTCCACGGTCATATCTTTAAATGTCTTGTTTCGTCAGAAATATTCATATTTGAGAGACTGAAAACAGCATTTTGTGCTATTGTTTCATGAACAATTACTTTAATTGTTAGTTTGTTATTAAAATAGTCAGTTGAATTATTGATTAGTCGACTAATCGTTACAGCTCAATATTCTTTTGGTATATTTAGTTAGTTTCATCCTTCATTGAGAGTATTTGGTTGTGGACTGATTCAATTTCATCATAAAAAAAGATCTAAATATAATCCAAATGTTTCATGTTTGTTTTCTTTAATATGAATAAATACGCAACTTCTATGTGTCGTTTCAGGAAATTCTGTTCAGTAATGGAAATTATTGGTTAATTGTGTAATTTTGACACTACACACATCAGTGCAAAGAAAAGCTGAAGGACCAAATATTACAATTTAAAAAAAAGATATATATATATATATATATATATATATATATATATATATATATATATATATATATATATATATATATATTACACTACTTAAAGGTGTAGCTTGAAAAAATAAATTAGATTCACATGTATAAATATTTCTTTAAGAAACCTTTGACCATCACAAAAGAAAAGTCAATTTAAAGTATTAAAGCTTGTTCTTTTCTCTGTCTATAGGAACTGTCTACTCATCTGATCTCCATCAACAGTGAAGAAAATGTTATTTTTGTGACATTCAAAACATTTGAGGAAATATGGAAGTTCACCACATATTACACATTAGGTATTTATTTGCAATAAGGCAAAAGTGAAAAACATAATCATTTTATTATAATATATTATGGTTATTTAGCTATTTAAATTGCAGCTTTCTGAGCCATGATGTACTGGGCAAGTCTCCTAATGCTACTATTGCTGATACTAGTAAAAATTATGCCAGTGGTTACAGTTTAAAATATGAGCGGATTCATAAATCACATCACGTTTGGCCTCCTCTCCTCCAGGTTTTCTGGGTCGGTGTATGGAGAACCTGTTGTTTGACCAGAAGTTTTGGCTAAGCTCTTTGGAGGAGGACATCGCAATTGAGGTCTCCATTCAGGAAGACACTCTTAACCTGATCTACAAAGGCATCCTCATGCAGGAAGGTAGGTGACAGCATTACACAAATGTTACTTCTGGTGTGTAAGGGAGACACATTGTTGCCTTTTAATGCTGGTTTGGTTCATGTTCACACTGGCGTTTTGGAAATGACTAGGAAGTCACGTTGACTGACTCTTTGATTGGAGCGTTTTAGCTGCTTGCATCATCAGAACCCTCGGGGGGGGGGGGGGGGGAAATGTAATTCTGGTGATTACATTACTGCACCTTATAGGCCGTATCTGTCTTATCTTGTGTTACAAAGAGCTGAAAAATAAATATCTGATGATAATCACTATTAGTCGAGACTGTGACTATCACAAAGTATCACAAATTGGGATTAACACAAAAAAATACTTTTGAAGAGTTAACATTATTTTATACCACACTGGTAAGTCGAGAGTGAACTTCCATTCACATATATTATGCAAAATACAGCCTTAAATTTGAGAGGCAACACCATTAGTATAATAGGAGTAAAGCTAAACTCAACAGCAGTTGCATTTGTTAAAATTCTAATCTCTATTTTTGAGTTGCAGCAACTTCTAAACAATATTTTCAATTCTGCTATGTTTTGATTTCCTATTGATGTTATGGTTTTTGTTAAGTATGTGGCGATCATAACATGCTTAATGCAAAAATAACTACTCTAAAGTCAGTTTTTGCAGCAATAATTACCTCTTGATCTACCTGATCTAGTAAATAATATGCAACTGAAAAATGACATTTCACATGCACACTCTCCTTCTCTGTCCTCAGGTTCATTGTTTGCTAGTTGTACTACCAACCAGATGTTTGACAGCTCCACCTCTGGAGGTGACCTGTACCTGGAGCAAGGAGACATAGCCCAGTTTGAGCCTCCCTTCCTGGGCTCAGGATGGACCGTCCTCTGCCTGGCTGATGGAGGCCGTGGCACTGCACCCAAACCTGCTCTGGAGCCGGTCATCCCTTTTTATCAGTAAGTCACACGGGGCTGTGTGGACTTGCTTGATACACTTTTATACAAGTGTTTGTGACCATACAGTAAAAGATATGAGGTGCTCACATGATCACATCTCTCCACAGATGGTTTCTAAAATCCTGTGCAGAGAGCATTTTAGTTGGTGATGGGAAACCCTCCTGTGACTTCCCTCTGCAGTTTGGTGAGTGCAGTTAAGTTTATTGACGATAGTTTCACCCAGAAAAAAAGTCAGAAATATATCTATAAATGAGAAAAAATATGAGTGTGAATTATGTGTTAACATTCTAATCTTTTATATTGAGGGCTTGTAATTAAATTGACACTTCAACTTAATTCAGTTTTTTTAGAAATGTTGCCTTTTTTGTTTTCAACGGTTACTCTTCCACAAAAAATTCCACTGCTTTCAGTGGTTAGATGTGAATTTTTTTCACTTCAACTGCTTTAATATATTACTATATTACATTTACACGTCAACTGACACTTCAAATTCTTTCAGGTCTCACATTGAGTAAAAAGAAAAAACGTCACACAACCTCTACTGTTTATACCTCAGTTAACATTTCAACAGACATTTTACAGTTTACACATTTGAACTGGTATTTATTTCAGGATCTCCACTTAATAATAATTTTTATCACTTACGATTTTAACTCCTTTCAGTGCTTGAACTTCAGCTGAATCGTCAAATCATTTCAGAACGTTCACTTCAACTGATAATTGAACTTACTCAGGGCTTATATTTAAATAGACACTTCCACTAAGTTTAGTGATTCAACTTAAAGATGAACTTCTTTCAGCGTTTCCATTTTAAATGCAATTTCATTGTCTTTCATTACCGGTAATTATATTTCAATAGCCACTTTAACTAAAATACATATACAGTATATATTATATTGTGTGCACATACCTGTAGAATATGTATTCACGTCACATGCAAACAGAGTGTACAAAAACAGTTAACAGTCCCAGTTCTACGGTTGACATTTTTGAGGGGTCAAGTACAAGTACATGCAGTTAATATGGAAGGAGGAAAATGTCCCCCAGAATGAAAAGTATATATTTTTTAATTAAATGTGTAAATATCTTTTGATCTGTTACTCATTTATTAGGAATAATCACGCCCTGATTATGATTATAATCATAGTGGAATGACAGACATCAATCAAAAATGGGAACATTTAAAAAGCATCAGTTAAAAGTGTTTGATGACACCATAATAAAAATGAAGTATGAGTATAAATTCCCCAGTGATATTTTTTTGGTCAATGTCTACTAAAAGTGCATTAGCAGATTTCTAGTCTCATTTTAAATTCCCTCCTTTGTTCAGCAAGAGGAACCTGTCTGGCCACAATGGAGTATGATGCTGAGGGCCCAGATGAGCTGAGCATGGCAGCCGGTGATCGCATCAACATTGTGGGACTTCTGGTGTCATGTTTTGAGTGGTTCACAGGGAGGAAGGAGGCAACAGGAGAAGTGGGTCTGGTCAAGACGAGCCTGGTAAAACCGTCCGCTGACATTTACGAGTGAGTGCATAACCGATATTACTGTGTTAGCCTGTGTTCAAATATTTTACTATAGAGTATATTAAAATATCTTGTTCTGTTCTTGTCACTCTTCCAGCTCAACAGATATTTTTTTGGACGGAGAGGAAGGGACATTCTTCAGTCTGCAAGAGGACAAAGTCATAGAGGAAACAACTGCCTTACTAAAGAAGAAATCTCAAAATGATACTGGACATAACTACAAACTGGGTGAGACAAAAGGACTCACAGGTCACTAGGATTTATACAGATTTTTGTCATGTGTGCAAAAATCCAACAAGTTATCCAAACAGAACGAAAAAAGATGTTGTCATTACCAAAAAGACTTAGTGTCTACAGCCATGCTAGCAGCTCTGCAAGGCTGTACATGCTAACATGCTCACAATAACAGTAAGCAGGTAACTTATCATGTTCAGCATCTTAGTTTAGCGTGTTAGCATGCTAACATTTGCTAATCAGCATTACTCAGTTGAGACTACAAAAACTACTTGGTTCATGTGAGGGAAACTTTTTAGTCATTGTTAAAAAAACACACAGTTGACCTATCAGTTGGAGACAGGAAACAAATAGGGGTCTATTGTGTTAGATTGGTTGATCCAACCATCCACCCCAAACTAGGTATTGCTTTGTTGTAACAAAATCACAATCACAATATTTCTTCCAGACAGAAAAGTGTCATAAGGACCTTTTCAAGTACCCAACTGACCAATGCTGTTGTTTTGGACATTCTTTCTCATTCACTTTCTTTGTGTTTCTTTCTGTGTGTCTTTCGATCTCAGATATGATCAGTAACCAAGACTCTGAGAAAAAAACATTATGTAAGTATTGCCACCTACAGTAAATGTGTTTTTTTTATTTTAGCATCTACGTAGTCTCCTCTGTGTTTTATGATTGTTATCTATGATTATTGTTTTTCAGTCAACTCTTCAAGCAAAGTGGATACTGAACAGACTGACCTGAAGATAAATATACAGAGGATTCTTGATCAAGGACAAGATTCATCGGCAGATTCCGTAGTGACTCTAGAGGACTCCGCCCAGTCAACAGAAGCAAAAGAACTCCGCCCTCCCTGTTTCACTGTTCACCCAGTTGTAGAAGGAAACAACAACACTGAGAACTTCATTCCCCTCTTCTCTTTTTTGGAGGAGCAAGACTACAAAATAGAGTTTGGCATCCTGTATGGACTGAGTTCTGAACTCCTCATTTCCTCCACCTTCATCGGTCACTCGGACGAGGACGAGCTGATTGCCTTCCTGGGTGTTGCTAGGGAAACAGCCAGGAAGAAGCAACTCTTTTGGGCGCAGACTCGTTTGTGCTTTCTGTTGGGTAAGCTCTGTGCTGGGAGGTCAAAGTTCAGCCAGGCCCGGGTTTACTTTGAGGAAGCCCTCAGTGTGCCACGAGAAGGCTTCACGGATCTCAGGTTGCTAGCCAACATCTACTCCAAACTGGTTGCCATATACCTTTTGCAGAAAAATACTGAAAGTTTCTTTGCTATGACAGAGCGACTTGTTGCCCTGCTATTGGGAATCCCAGACTGCCTGGATTGCTTAGAGGACAACACTGCTCTTAAGTACATCCTCAAGAAAGCTGTTCTTTCTCACAACAAAATGGCAGAAGTCCGGGCTTGTCATCTTTTGGCGAAGCACCACTGGACTCGTGATGAGGGTGTGCGAGTTATTCCTTACCTTGAGAGACTACTTGTTCTTTGTGCTGAAGTTCAAAGACCTTGGGGCATCTCTCCAAGTCATGAATACCTCACCCTGGGAAGGCTCTACAGTGAACTCCGACTTCCTCACCTCAGTATTAGTTCAGCCAGGAGAGCTTCTCTGCAGCCCTCTACTACACTGACAGACTGCCTTAGCAGCATGGTTCTAGGTTTGGACAATGTCAACAGACTGTATGGGATCACAGAACAGGAAGCTACCATTCCACCTCAAGTGGCTCCATATTTACGCCAAGCCCTCTCTTCTATCAAAATCCAAGGAGTAGGAAGTGATGAACACCATGTTTTGGGCCATCGTCTTACTGTTTGTCTCAGCCAACTCTTTTGCAAGCACAGAATGGTTGGACACTCTATCTGCCATATGCATATTCTCATCAACAACAATCCACCCTCACAGCGATTCCCCATGTCGGTCCCAGAAAGAAACAGTGCCCTCATCTGGCTGGCATGGCTTCACATTGACAATAATCAGCCAGATGTTGCTCTGGATATCCTGGACTCTGTTCTAGCTTCCATGCCAGAACACTGCACTACCCCTCAGGAAGGTCTGTGGGTTTCTATATGTATTTAAAAAATTACATTATTATGTATTGTTTCAGAAGCCCTGGTCCAGGAACCAGCCACTGACTTCTATTTTGACTTAAGTCAAATACACAAATTTAGTTTCTCTTGTCATCTGAGACTAGCAGTCTAGTGAACTAACTTGCTAGCAAACTAAGCTAGTCTTAAGATTGATACTAGTGGCAATCAGTGCTTTCTATGAATGAGTTCCCTGACATGCAAGGACTACACCTAGAGCAGGGACTTGTTTATTGTCCAAGGATGTAGAAAATAAAAGTAGAAAAACTACATTTAGACACTGGTTCCTCAGGTCAGATTGCTGGGTCCCTGAAAAAGTTCCTTTTGTGGAAATGAAAAAGTTGAAGATTAAAGTTATTACCTAACAGTTATTTTTGATTTTGCAAGGCTTCTTCCTGGTTCAACTTCCAACCAAATTATAATGATTTGTGGATTATTTCCACTCCTATATTTAAGTGTTAACATGTGCTGCTCTTTACTAACAAATTGGCCAACTTTTAAAAACAGGCTTTTTCATAACAGTAAAAGTAAATGTGTTTAATTTAATGCAAAGGTGTGGTCCTCAACATGCGTGGGGTGGCACTTCGATGCATTGGTGACCTCCGGAGGGCGACAGAGAGCTACCAAGCTGCCGTTGACATCTGCCAAGAGTATGAGGACATGCCAAACTGGGCTGTAGCTCAGGCTAACTTAGGTAAGATAGCATGCTTCTTAACACATGATTCTTCCAATGGACTTCAGTTCTGTGAGATGACTGTGCTTCTTTTTACTCATGAAGGGCTGTTATGTCTGAAGGCTGGAGCTAAAGGACTAGCGCATAGACACCTGACTGAGGCTGTGCAGCTCTTCTCTGAGCTGGATGAAGAAGGTCATGAAGCTAATTTCATCACAGTGCTGCTGGAGCTGGGACAGCACTATGTGAAGCAGCACCAGATGGACTTTGGTAAAGGATGCTATGAATGGGCTCTGCTTCTTGCTATCAATGCCAACCTAATAGACAGTAAGTATGTAAGTCACACGCTTACACTTGTTCTGTTTTGTATGGTGTGCTATTTTATTAGTTTTGCTGTTTTCCATGAACTGAACTGGACTGTTACTCATTGCCAGGTCAGCTCACTGCAACCAAACACCTGTGCCATCTGTATGGGTTTGAGAGTCCAGACCAGGCCCAGTGTATTATCTACAGCCAGCACCAGGTGCAGCTCCTGAATCACTCAGGAGACAGGGTACAGGAGGGAGATGCACTGGAAGCCATCGGCCAGCTCTACCTCACTCTGGGCACAGAACGGTGTGTGTGTGTGTGTGTGTGTGTGTGTGTGTGTGTGTGTGTGTGTGTGTGTGTGTGTGTGTGTCTGTGTGTGTGTGTGTGTGTGTGTGTGTGTGTGTGTGTGTGTGTGTGTGTGTGGAGCTGGAATTGGTCTGATATACCATTATATATATACCTCTAATTTGCCCATTTCAGAGATGACTTTTCCAATAGAACAGCAAAATACATTGGGTTTTTTTGTATTTCTTTGTAGCAAGGTATATACAAGTGTAAGCATAGCCACTATATATTTAGTTGGATTTGTGTACAGTTTCTTCTGAAGTGGGACAAATGTAAAAACAAAATGCAACCTTTTTGAAAATTAGATCACCTCAGGTGTTAGTTGAAATGTGTTAATGATTACTTTAAAGTTTGGTACAGCAGGACTAATCAAAGTTTTTTTTTATGTTTTATCAGAGCAAACAGGATGGCTCTCGAATACACCAAGAGCAGTTTGGGTATTTTCATCGACCTTGGCTGCAGGGAGAAGGAGGCTTACGGCTGGCTGCAAGCGGGGAAAATCTACAACCTGGTGGACCAGACGGAACTGGTGGACCTTTATGTTCAGGTCTGAGAACAGCTGCGTAGACATCACAACTATTACATGTTGAAGCACAATCTACCACATTTTTGAAACTTAAACGTGATCTGTTAAATGTCAATGTGTTTTAAATACATAATCCCTCCTTTTTCTGGTAGGCATTCGATTTGAAAAATCCAGAGGAAGTGTTGAGCTTCAATATTGGCAGTTTATCAGTGACCGAAAAATAAGCTAATAAATAGTGAATGAAAACAGTATTTGTATTAAAAAGAAACACTAAAAATGGTTATTATATTACTCTGAACTGTTGTACGTGTGAAGATTATGATTAAATTACCATGTGAGCCAATTACACCCATCAACCCTGGGGTGTAATTCCACCCCAAAGTTAGGGTTAGGGTTAGGGTTAGACTTTTTGTGTTTTTTGTGTTTTGTGTGCCCTCTTGTGGCTATAGGACCCTAAGCAGCTGCTCAGTTAGCTTCAATGTTGTGCTGTCTTTAAAATATAAACTAAAACTCTGTATTTTCGTTGATGGCATTGTCAGGTTGCTCAGGATGTAGCTCTGAGTACAGGTGACACCAAGTTCATCCTGCAACTTCTGGAAGCTGCAGGAGACATTTTCTTCAACAGCAGCCAGGACCGGGACAAGGCTATCACCTTCTACAGGGTATAGTCTGAATAAAACACTTTAGTAGAAACATTTTAGCCATTAATTACAGGTCATTTTAAGCAGCCTTAAGCCTTTTGTGCCATGACAGTATTACTACTATTGTTAGGAATGATGGTGGAGTTATCCATTAAACCTATTATAATATCCTGTGCATGTCTGTGTAATCCACCATGTAGGACCGCGCTTTGCCAATCGCGGTGAAGAGCAGCAGTGTCCGTTCCAGGCTGAGGTTGTGTAATAAGTTGACTGAACTGATGCTCAGTCTCAAGCTGTATGAGGAAGCTGTGGAGTTTGCTCAGACTGCACTGGACCTCAGTATCACTCTGGGTACGGCAAAACCTCCAACACAAAGTTTAGAATTTTCTATATGTTAGTTTAGGATTGTTATTGGCCCTTTATTAAAAGCATGACACCAATTACTCTCATCCACCTGTGATAATTCACAAAATAGACCAACTTAGAAGGAATAATGAATGAAGCAAGTTATCAGCTGATATTTGGTACTGCATGTCACACTGCAATCGCTGATTAATGACCTAGATACGTAGTATGATGGTCCTAGATGAGCCACTGTGACTGGATTTTACTTGAATCCTAGGTGAGAAGGACCTCCATCAAATCACCACTAAAATCCATTAACAGTCCACAACAGTAAAGTTCAGGAATAAACAACATACTGATTTTTACAAAGAATTGCCATCAGTGGAGATTCAAATGTAAAGTTTATCCTGCCGGTGGTGCGAAAATAAATTCTAAAGGGTTCGGTTAGAACAGGTGCTCAACAGATTGAATGGCAATCCATAAAATAGATTATGAGATATTTAATGCCAGAGGAAAGTTCATAAGTGATTCATCCTCGAGGGACCAGGAATGTGCTCAGCAAATTTCATGCCCATTAAATAACATTTGATTTCTTGTGTGAAAGTATGAAATTTGGTGACCACAAACATTAGAAACCTTACTCTGAGAACCATACATATCACTATGAAATAAATCAAAATTAGTATTTGTTTCTTTGAACTTAAGTCGTACATGGACGGACTGAACTTAGACATATCCTGATGGTCTGAAGTCATGTGCTATAACCGAATAACTGTGTTTGGTTGTACATACAGGTGAGCATCTGAATGAGCGAGTGGCTAACCATCGTCTGGCCTCTCTGTACCACTGTCTGGACCAGTATGAACTGGCTGAACACTATTACTTGAAAACCCTGACCCTCTGTCCAACACCTCTGCTGTTTGATGAGGAAACACTGTATTATGTCCGGGTGTACCAGACACTGGGGGACATCATATTCTATGACCTGAAGGTAAGGGGTTCAATGATAGACATGTAATGTTGTTGTTGTTTCCATCAGAGGAACCATGGCCTACATATAGTTCCTGAGCAACGGTTCCTGATCCTCAAAAATATCGTGGGTTTGTACTTTCTGATGGCCAAGGATCAGGAAGTTTTCAGTGCTGAACGTTGCTAGCTAACATACAACTTGTGGCCGCTTAAACATGCACACAGCTTTATTAGAGAAGCAAAAGAAGGGATGCACAAAGGAGAATTCTAGTTTCTAGTTTAGTGGCTATGTAGTAAACAGTTCTATTGTCTTGTTAGCTTCCAAGCTGGTCGTCGGTACTCCAAAGAGTCACCTGGTTTCTATTTTATAACATATTTACTGACTTGAGTTTATGAACGAAAGCAGAAGTCTATGGAGCTCAACAAGGGACATGGAGGGGGGAAGAAATTGAAGGTTGAGAAAGAAAAAGAAAGTGCTTTTGCAAGATCTCATTGCTGTTACACAGGTTACTGTGACCCCAGGCGGTTTGATATCTAGAGATCACAAGTTATTTTTGTTATCTTGCGATATATAATTGTTTCCTCAGGACGAGAAAACCAATAGTTATTTTCCTTGGAATGCTGTGTGGTCAACAGCTACAAAAACGCCACACCTGTGTCATGGATCACAAAATTAGAGATCATGTCTAGTGAAATTCATGTAATCTGCGAAAGATGGAACATCATTATATATTTCAAAGTCATAAGTACTGTATGTGTTAAGTCCTGGCTATTATGTCACTAGTCAAGTACCAAGCATTTTGAATGAAATACAATGAACAATGTCACTAAATTACACTTTTTTAAGGGACTGTTAATTTTGCTGTTATCTCTACAGGACCCATTTGATGCTGCAGGCTACTACCACCTAGCTCTAGCTGCAGCCATGGATCTTGGCAACAAGAGGTCTCAGCTGCAGCTGTGCACCCGCCTCGCCACCATCTACCACAACTTCCTAATAGACCGGGAGCTCTCTCTCTTCTTTTACCAGAAGGCTAGAGCATTTGCTGCGGAGCTAAACGTGAGGAGGATTAATATCTCACCGGATCAACAGTATAGCAGCACATCACAGTACAAGACCCCTGGACAATAGGGAAGACTCTTTGGGAAGTCTTTGTTTCGCAAAAAACGCTAACTTTTTGCTAAGGGCAACAGATCGCCGGATGAGTTAATTTTTGGTACATAAAGTTTTTTTTATGAAAAGCCTTGCTTTTTCCCAAAGGAAAATCTATTTTTAAGACTTTACTTGGGAGAGATAATGAAGGTCCCAAGGTACCCATTTTAATCATCTATTGCATTGTGAAACTGTGTCGGCACAAGTTCAAATTTCAGGATTCAACTTTCTAAGGCTTTACTCACTCAGGGAATAAATTAATACATATCGTAAACCTAGCAGAAGAAAGTGAAAGCTTTAAGTAATTGTATATTATTTCCTTTCAAAATTGGGTAGACATGTAAGGTAATTTATGATTATTATTTGTTTCTGTTTCTTTTTTGTAATTTTTTAGGAACAAGAAAAGAGAAATTCAGATGTTAACTGATTACTCAAACACAAGTATGTCATCTGCAAACAATGATATCTTATGTGTTCTGGCACGTGTTTAAATACCCTTTAGCTGGTAAGTTGCTCTTACAGTTTAGCTCAAGGATCTATGACCAAAGCAAAAACTAACAGGACATAACTACAGAACTATGTTAAATTGCATCGTCAAATCAAATAAATCAAATAAAAATAAATTCAAATATTTCCAAAAGAAAATTCTTGCTGTGTTCTGAATAAGTACTACCAATATATATGGTCAAATGCTTTATGATTTCTGATAGTGTCCCTCTTATAGTATTCAATGATGAATTCAATGACAACAGTTTTTACCATTCTGTATTGCCTTTTACACATTTTCGTAAAATATATGTGATGCTCGTTGATTGGATGTTTGTTGCTTAAATGCACCTTTGGAGTCGTAGTTAAATGTGTCCTTAAAGTTTTATGTCCACAGAGCAAGATATTTTCAAACACAGTGGTTCATCTATTGGACTGTATCCACCTTCATTTTTATTTCCAGATATATGGTTGAAATAATGTGGTTTTAACAGTGGACTTGTTTAAAGAAGTCAGGAGAACTGAAGAAGCTTACTTGTAGATATGCTACAATGAAAAGAGGAAGTCGAGGTGAGTAGTCAGATCAACAAATGCAAGTGACTTTGACACATAAGCTGTTCACATCACGTCTACTTCCAACAGTCAACGTTGCTTTCATTTAACCTAGGGCCGAAGAAAGAAAGATTTCCCTTCACTTGGTGGAAGGGTGTACAATGGGCCAAGGAAAAACCCATTTCATGTGGGAGCAGATCCAAATAAAGGGGCAGATACACAAATAATGTTTCCCTTTCTTTAACATTGCAAGACAGAGCATTTGTGGTGCAATCATGTGGTGTCGGAATAATCGGAAAAAGGATTTCCTAACTAGGAACGACCCCATTACATTCTGAAGCCGACCTGAATCACAGGGCAGATACACGCACTATTTATCCCTTATGGAAACGGCCTTGGCAATAAAAATATGAAAAAGTTCTCTGTCACATGCATGACTGCCTGTTCTTTTACACGTTATTAAGTCAGTTTTTGAAACGCGAACACAACTTGAACTTTTCTTCCCCCAAAGGACTTAATGATGAGTTGTTACTTAATGTAATGCTGTGAGTGTTTATTTTTGATTAGGACGATTTCTTTCTCCCACCCCCCCACCCCCTATTTTGGATGATCTTTGAATACTTTACATTGTGGTGACATATTGCCTATATAGAGGTATATGTACAGGGCTTTAATTGTATTACATATATATTGTATTTTTTTTATTTATATAAAGTGATGTTGCTGTTTATCACATAAGGTAGAAGGTCCATTTTTGATTGTGGGTGATGCCTCCTATTAGACTAAATACACACAGACTGTGGGACTGATTGCCTGACAGCTCACAGTCCCTGATTGGCCTCACCTAAGGAGGTTTTCACTATATCTGTCTGTAGCATTCTATGTTCTTGTGCTTCACCAGATGAAGGTCTACGGAACGAAACGTTGTGTCACAAATATATTTTATTGCAAGTAAACGGCAGTGTGCATATTTTATTCCTCATAAAACGTCAAATAACAAATTATCATGTTATTCTGAGCTGCAGTGATGGAATAAGAGTGTAAAGGCAACAGCACTGTCAGAAATCCTTTCAACAGGATTTCTATACTGAAGAATATCACACCTGCTGACTGTTTCTGTCTCAGCATCTACCATGAACCATCTGAACAAACAAGCTTCTGCTCTAGACAAGATTTTAAATGAGCGTAGGAGCAGATGTGGGTCGGAAATATCATTAAAGCATTATCTTACACTTATACAGCAGACAGACATTTCCTAATGACCCGCGCTGCACTCTACACTAAATTAGTCTGGACGAATTTGACAGCTGAACTGTTTTATATGTTGAATAATGACCCTGAATGCCTTTTTGTTTGGCCATGAGAAAATGTGAAGTCATTTTTTCAGCAGAGTGAGCTCCGCTTCCAAAGAAACCCGGCAGCAATATGGAAACACATCTGCTGTCTTTGGTGAGACTGACCTGACCTCAGTCAGCTCTGTGTAAGTTCTTGAATGACCCTGTACTGGGTGACTGAATCTGGAGCTGAGAATTTGAATCATTCTCCTTCTTGGAGTCATAACTCAAGGAAAATCTGAACACACACACAAGAAACAAATGGATATCAATTAGTGTGACTTACACTTCCTGAGGATATCATTATCTCAGCTGTCCGTCACAAATAAAAATCCATTGATCCACTTAGAAATCATAGAAAAAAGACACTTCAGAACTTGCCTGAGAATCATCCCATTTATAAGTTTTCTTCAGCATCAAAGTAACCCAGTGATAGTTATCTCTACATCCACGGGTACATAGCATACAGGACCTGCTAACCGCTAATTCGGCATAATTTTCTTGATGCCAATTCACCAAAATGTAAACAGATATATGCTATATATTCTTTTATTTTTTTTGTTGTCATTTTGGTTCCCAAATAGGCCTATATGTTGTTAGCGCTGCAAAATGCTAAACTACTGTTTCCATTTAATTTCTCACAAAAATATTACCCATAGTTAACAAAGCTATTACTTTCATAATTATATGTTATTACTTAAAAGTTGACTCTTTATTATCATACTATTACCCCACTATTACCATGTTATTACCGAGCCAATGTTAAGTGATACCGGTGTAATGGTATACACTTTAAATCACTATGTATGGATTTTCAAGGTGGTTTATAATCATTCTAAATTATTCCGTTGGCATATGTTTTCATTTAATTTCTATTTTTATTTATTTAATAATCATGGGGAAGCGATATTGGCAGCCTTTCTGTCTGCTACACTGTCATTATGATCGGTGGATGGCACCAAAGTAAAGACTGATCCTACTGCGCACCGGTAATAATGTTTCAAATAGTCAAATAAATATTACCAAGAGCTCTCTGCGTCCCTCCATTAATCAGAAACTGTGTATTCCTGCTGAACAAGGAGCCCTGTGTTTCCTCAAGTGACGGACTATTTCAAATAAACACATCCACGGCTGGGTGAGAAATACGTCTCTGACCCTCATGTCTGTCCAAATAAACTTCGTCGATCCGTAAATGTGAGCAGTCCACAGCCATCCTCCCCTCTGTGACCATCAGCCTGTCAGAGGAAAGCAAGAATTAAAAACAGCCTCACATCTGTAGTGTGTGTGTGTCGGTGGGTGGGTGGGTGGGTAGAAGCAGCTTAAAGACACTGAGAGAAACAACATTTTTGTTTAGTGAGGTCATTTTGGACCAAGGGAAATTCCACTTTTTACAACCTAAGTCTTGTTTTTTTAGTTTTGACCATCGGTCCTGGCGGTTATAATAACACTAGCATCATCTATCAGGGGACAAAATGACTGTCTGGCAGAGTGCACGTGGCAACAACACAGGTGATTAAAAAAACAAACAGTTTAACCATATTAGCTAAAAGATCATCAGGGATGAACAAGGTGACAAAGATCCTAACACCTTAGGGGTATCTCTTAATACATCCACGGACCCAGTCAAACGACTAAGGCAACTGACTCGATAGCTTAGTTTAAAATTACATTTATAAATAAACATTATTTGTTTTCTTGAGTGGATAACAACATAACATAACGCAGGACATGATTATGAGAAAACAGTTTGTCTTCAGATAAAGTTTTTTTTATTAGCAACCACAGCTGCTCTATGTTCCTTTTTATGTGCAGAATGTAGAAAAACAAGTCATTCCAGACTCGAGGACAGTTTTATCTCACAGCCCATAAGACTGTTGAACTCCTGAGCTCTGAAGTGTCACTATTTGTATATATTTATAGTAAATACATCTGTAAATACATATCCATATATTATTACGGTATTTATTTCCACTGTACAGTATCTTTTATCTTCTATTTTATATGTTTATATTTGACTTGTTCCTGCATTTTCATTGCACCATTATGTCTCTTGCACTATTTTATGTATTAAGTATACTGTATGTTGCATTGTTGGAGGAACCTGGAACTACCCTGTAGCTTTTGTGCATATGACAAAAAAGCCTTTGAATCTCTAATCTCTGGAGAGAATCTTACCAGTCTTCCAGTGTTTAGTGTGCACATGCAGCTGTATAAACTACCACCACTTCATATCTGTCTAGGGATTTGCAGCTAAACTAATCATCAGGTAAATGTCCCTCGATAGAGTGTGTGTGTGTGTGTGTGTAAGAGACTGCATGGTCTGGTCATCCTAAATTGCCCTTACAAGGGGACAGTAATGAAAGCACATCCTCATATCGCCGGTCTGCACAAAAAAATGAATGACTTCATGTTTTGGAAAGAAAAAAAAAGAAAAAAGCAGGGGGCACATGTAAGTGCCGGCTGCATGCAGCCTGAACACACCACCGACCCACCAGTCACTGCAAAAGCTGCATGTACAGTAAACTTACTTTTGTCTCATTGTTTAAAAGGGCTTTTCATGTTCCGCCTAATAGTATGGGTCACATGGGCTCCTGCTGTCAAACATTAAAGAATATCTAGAATGTACCCAATCTAAAAAGCTAAACAGAAATATCCATTGAAAGAATGAGTGGACATTTAAAAAAAAAAAGAACTGTGTATATACACTGGACTATGAATTTGATTGTTTTAAAAAAGGGTCTTCTGTTTTGGATTCGGGTCAATGGTGTTATATAGCAATTGGTAGCCCCATTGGCCTACCTAAGGGTGTGACATAACAATACCGATACCCAGGACGTCAAATACTGATGTTTTGGCAGTGGTCGGTGTCTGGATACTGATACTGTTACGGTTCCGGATAAGGGATAACAGACGATGATATAACAAAAAGCGAGCCTTTAATAAAACAAAGATGAATCCAAAGTACAAAAATCCAAAGTAACAAAATAACAAAAACCCATCAGAGGAAGACACCAGGTAACATCACTGACGAACAGACAAGGAACAATGAAACAGACAGGGATATATATACACAGAAACTAATGAGGGAAAGAAAAACAGCTGGGGGAGAAAGACACAAGGCCAGGGAGATTGGACACAGGAGGAACAAATCAACAATCACAGGGAGGGGGAAAAACACAAGGACAGGAAGTAAATTATTATTATTATTATTATTAGACATTTAGAGCAATAGACGTAGTATTAAGAGCGCGAAGGTCCTCTCGTCAGAAGTTGTGTAACTCTATTTGTTGATGTTAACAGGGGTTATGGACCTGATTGGTTTCGTCCACCCGCCCCCCCCCCCCCCCAAAAAAAAAAAACCTTTTGCCTAAATCAAACCGAGTGGTTTTGTTGCCTAAACTTAACGCGAGTCACGTGTTACAACATTAACCACTAGCGAACATTCTGCGTCAGATTCAAATATGGCGAGTAAGGATGAGATCATACCAGATCCTGACTGATCAAGCAGTCAGGTTAATATATTAGCTGGTATTAGCTTATTCTAGATATATCTGTATTGGAGTGAAATGACACAATAAAAAAGAAAAGTCATTACAGATACTGTATGTTACGCCAAAACATTGGCATTGGACGTAATGCAGGGTGATGCAGGATCGTCCAATATCAACATTTGTGTCTGACAACATTTGGTAATCATTGAGCATCTGGAGTCAATAATCGACAGTCACGACCCCTCAGAGTTATCTTGGGACTCTTTGGAGGTGTCGGTTTCTGTTGGCGTAAGTTGGGATAAATTCCAGAGGTGAGACCAAAGACAATTTTCCTGCCTCGACTGGACAATAAAGTTTATTCTATTCTAAATGTGTCGTATGGAGGTCCTGTAGGGTAGCTTACCAACAAGGCAAAGAGAGGCTTATACACTAACATGATCCATGATTCCTCACCTGCTTCCCACTCACATACACTGCCACCCTTCTATTCTTTCACTCTCGTGTCTGTGTGTTAAGTATAAAGATGCAGTCAGGACATGGTTAGCCTATAGGTTAACATAAAGAATGGAAGCAGGGGAAACAGCTAGCCTGGTTCTGTCCAAAGTTAAAAAACACTCCAACCGACACCTCTAAATCTGACGGATTAATACATTGTACATTGTTTGTTTTGATTCCTACACTCAAGACTCAATTATTGATGGGAATTTAGATTCCAATCTATCAGATCTATATCATCTATCAAATAAGTGGCCATCACAATATAAGTTGATAAAGGACTCGAGCTGGGTACTAATATTGGTACTAATACTTACAATACTGTTTTGACCCTGATTGTGTTATTTATTAAACAGTATCAAACTGCTCAGAAAGTCAGTGGTTAGGAAAATACTACATATAAATAAAATATCATCTAAACTTGTTTGGTAAAAAATATTTTGTTCGCTACCTTAAGAGACAGCATTTAGACATCATCTAAGGAAATACATGTACAGTTTATGGAACGCACGAAATGTATTTAAAAAAATCTAATAAATGTGTTGGTTAGTACTTATAAAACTTTGGGTGTCGCCCTGGTAACAGCCTCCCACTGTCCCCGCCAGACCTGGCAGAAAATAAGGAGAATGTGACTTTGAAGTCTGATTCTGAGGTCACACACGGTAACAGTGATGTTGCCAACATCTGCGTCTGAGCTCCTACGCCACGCCTCCAGGAGCGCAGCTACTCCCCACGTCTCCTCCTTCTCTCCGGCCGGCTTCATTGCTAGAGGCACCCACCCTGCAAACAGAGTGGATGTGCACTCTGCCTGTATAAAGGAAAGACAGAAAACACCCAGTAACACTCCACTGGATACTCTCAACCTGCAGCTTCTTCGTTGTCGCCTCTGGACGCACAAATTACGCGGGGCTACACGAGATACAAAGCTGCACTGTCCAATTTCCAATCTTTTTTTCTTTGTTTTATTCTGATGTATTTTTGCAATATTAAGGAGTCATTTGTCCTTCTGTCTTTTGTGGCTTTCCATCTGTAAAGTCTGCAGAAAGTGATGAGCCAGGGAATGTGATCTTCGCGTAAACTTCTCTTCGCCTCTCTTAGTTTCTATCCGCTTAAAATCCTCCATTGAAATGCAAATCCTCCTGTACACCGTTGTGCTGCTGTACCTCAAGGAGTCTGCCGGGGCAGAGCCAAAAGCCAAGTGTCCAACTCGGTGCGATGTGAGTACCTGTCCGAGCCCCAGCTGCCCCAGCGGCTACGTGCCGGACCGCTGCAACTGCTGCCTGGTGTGCGCCCAGGCAGAGGGAGAGGCGTGCGGCCGCAAGGAAGACCTGCCATGCGGAGACGGACTGGAATGCAAACACCCGACGGGCAAGCGTCTCTCCAAGGGCTTCTGTCGGTGCAAGTTCAGAAACGAAGTGTGCGGCAGCGACGGGAAGACGTACGGCAACTTGTGCCAGCTGAAGGCGACCAGCTGGAAGGCTCTGCAGCAGGGACAGCCAGCCATCACCCAGAATCAAAAAGGACCGTGTGAGTCCAGCATAGGTACGATTTACGCAGTGAAGCTCATGCATTTAGTAAACCATTTCCAAAACGAATTAAATGTTATTTTTATATTATTTTAGGTAATGCTAAAAGTTAAAGTTAGTGCCTATAGACGAGGCATTTGAATACAGAACCCCCAGAGTATGTCAGCTGATAAATTAGACTGAATGTCAGAACAGAAATGTTACATCTCTGTGAGGTCATTTAGAAACAGTGTCTCCATTACTTAGGTTGTCCACTAGAGAGCACTTACACATTTTTAAGAAGAATTTAAATGGCTCCCCGTAAAACATGTTTATGTTATGTGTCTGTTTAAAAACTCCAATATGGGTCAATATCTGGTGTTACTAACAAGCGCAAACTTCCGGATCTGAAAATGAAAGCCAATGCGGAATTGCCTTAAACTTGCATTCTCTCTAATATCCAGCAGGGGGCGACTCCACTGGTTGCAAAAATAAATCCGATTGTATAGAAGTCTATGAGAAAATGACCCGACTTTTCACTTGATTAGTTCCAAGTGAGTTTATATTCTTAATCGTGAATTTAAATTCTTCTTCAATACAGTTAATTGTAACGTTTTGGTCACCTACATTTTTTTTACTTACTTAAATGTACTTACCTCCATCCTCTCATGTCACTTGTGGTTCCGAAAAAAACAAGATGGCAACAGCCAAAAAATAAGATGGCGACGTCCAAAATGCCAAACTTGGAGCTTCAAAACTGTAGTCAACAAACCAATGGGTGAGGTCACGGTGACTACGTCCACCAGTTTGGTTACTATAGTAGAAATGTGTCTGACAATATCACGTTGTCTCATCAGGAGAGTCTGGTCCTACCTGAACAAAGTGCCCTGTAGCTTTTCTCAACTGTCTCCACATTAATAAGAGCCAGATTATTGGTCACCACAGTAATGCTTCACAGCACCAGTAAACACTGGTTAGAGGGCAGGTGCAGGTTTAACAGCCTGTTAAAGCATACCAGAAGCAGTTATTTGGAACAGAGCAGACAGTGAAAATTAACCACATCTACTGTAAAAGGTTGTTATTCTGTCCTGCAGACTGCCCTACATAATTCCTCGACCCAAACACAGAGTTCATGTGCAAGCCTTGCTCTGTAAACAACGTTTCTGTAAGAGAGTGGAGCTGCTTCATGAAAGGATGTGAGGAGATTCTATCTCAGCCGGTGTGTGGTCAGACAGTTTCTTTCTTGTAAAGGGGGGGCTTCCTCCATAAACAGAGTTAGACTGACAGCAGACTGAACATTCCAGAGGTTTCTAACTCCAGTTAATAGATTTTTAGGCACCAGACAGTGTGGTTTAAGGGATGGCAATGTTAGTCAGTTGGTGAATAAAATCATTTGGATCGGAGTGAAATATCTTAAAAACTATTAGATGGATTGCCAAAAACTTTTGAACATACATTCATTGTCCCCAGGGGACTTTGAAATCCTGTGAAATATCTAATCTATGGAACCATGGATTGGCGCAAAAGTTTTGCACAGATGCTCATGGTTCCCAGATGATGAGTTCTAAACTAAAGTGGTAGAAAAAGAAGACGCAAGACGTTTATGTTGAGCTGTATTTCCACTCTGTTTGCTGCCACCTAGCTTCCTGTCAAACAGGAAGAAGTCTGCGTGTGATTGCAGCTCCAAAATATTTGTATTAGTTAATTCTATCAATACTTTAAGTTCAGTAGTAGAGAACCTTCTCTATCCTTTGTGCCCCATTGCGTTTCAGTCATGTAAAAGAGCCATCTGACTCTATGACTCTGTGCTAAGTAAATTCTTGGCAACGGTAAAGTATAAATACACTATCAATTAGGATGATCCCTCGGAGAGCACAGACCTCAACCAATGTCGATGGTGCATTCACATGCTCCTCGAGTGGTCCCCATTTACAGAGTTGGGAAGTTGTTCTCTTGACTTCGGTGTGTTCATGAGCATTAAGTCGTAACGTGTAAACAACATGGACACTACAAAGAACTCTGACAACACATGATTGCACCACAGATGCTCTATCTAGCGATGTTAACAAAAGGGAAACATGATTTGTGTATCTGCCCCTTTATTCGGATCTGCTCCAACATGTAATGGGTTCGTCCTTGGCCCATGCTTTACCATTCCACCAAGTTTTATAAAAATCGGGCAAGTAGTTTTTCCGTAATCCTGATGACAGACAAACAGACGGACAAATCGGGCCAAAAACATAACTTCCTCGGCAGAGGTAATAAACAGTGACCATGGTGGCAGACACACACATACAAGCACACACTAGGCCAGTATCTTTTGGATCAATGCCAGCATCTGCTGTTTTACAATCCTCCTCCTGTCCTCACTTGTGTACATGTTTCTCATTTCCTCTGTCACACTGATTTACAGGAACTGCAGTTCCTAACAATTTACTAGACTACTGTCTCCATTAAAAACCAAACTGGGGGAAAAGCCACTGGCCATTAAATAATTATACTTACTTCACTACATGCTGTTTTACTCTCTTCATGTGTCCCACATTCTCTCCATCTCTCTCTCTCTCTCTCTCTCTCTCTCTCTCTCTCTCTCACACACACACACACACACTGTTAAGGACACTGTGCTGTCTGAACTTTCCATATACTAAACTTGTAAAAGTAGAGCATGACTGCTGCTTGGAGGATGTGCAGCCAAACACATTACCACACTGTTCCAAACAAAGGTAGACCATCAATTTTTAGCTTGATTTCCTCCATTGAGTTCAGTTTATTTCTGTACACTGTGGAAATCCACTTGCAGAGAGTTCTGTTACTTTATACTTTTATGAGCTTTAGTATGTTAAAGGCCGATCCGGATGTTAGCACCGATTCCATCGAAAAAAAGCCAATGGGATTTTTCCGTTGGATGATTGCAGAAAAATAAGCTCTGTGGCAAACAAACATTTTACGATACTTACACGTTGCATTCAGCAGGATCATTTTCACATATTCACACCACTTTTATGAGTTTTGATGCGTAAATGCAATTGCCAGAAGTAAAAAGCTAACGTTATAGCATATAAACGAACTACACCACGGTCACATGACTTCAAGTCACCACCACTAAGCTTTTAGTAGTTTCATTTAGCCACTAGTTAGCAACCGCCGTTTTAAAACACATAGAAGCTTCAGAAATTCAGGAGGGGGGTGTTTACTGACATAAACGTTAAAAAATCTCTTAAGATTGTGTTAACCACAGAGCTTAATTCAGGCATCTAACCAAAAATGAATTCTAAAAATCCATTGACTTTGAGACGAGGAAACCGGAAGAGCTAAGATGCTAACTCACTTCCTGGTTTTAGGACTCATTCCTGCACCACTCTATGTTGGCACGGCTTAACAAAAGGTCATGGAGTGTCCAAAATAGCAAGGCTTCATTCTGTGGGTGCGCATGCATGTTCCCAGTAAATTACAGCACTCTTCCTATTAGTTATGTTATACTGTTTGTTGAAAACCTTGCCCTGATGCCAACGGAATGGTCAGGGGTCACAGCAAAACATTTGGCGTCATCCTTTAAGGACAACTCGTAGCACATGTCAGGCCATGTGGCTGTTGGGATATGTTGTGTTGGACAGGCAGACAGACTGTTCAGTACTGATGACTGAAACAGATTTCTGCTCTACTGACTGCTACAATCATCACAGAAATCTCCACTCAGGAGGTTACAAAAAACTGAAACGCACACACACACACTCACTCACACACACTTATATACATGTATCCCAATGGGAGATATCAACTGAGGAAACAGGAAGTCCCTGCAGCCCAGAGTTGTGGCAGACTCTATTTACATTTCCCTTTTGATCACAAACCATTTATTTTGTCTGGGTTTAAAGGGTATGTGGCTGGCACTCCTATACACACACACACACGCGCGCGCGCGGACACACTGTCACTGGAGCATTACATTCTTACGGGCGTGGTACACTAAAAATATCGATGAATGACCTGCAAGTCCCAACTCCCAAATCACTTGTGGTAAATAATTTATTATGCCCTTTGAGATAAGTAGTAGAGGTTGAAGAAAATTGCTCTTAATTACCAAAGAGAAATTTGTTATTTAGTTTTACTAAGAAAGTCTTGGTCAAGCTTTAATGCCTTGCTGAATCAACTCTCAAAGTCTCTCAATGTTGTACGTGATTCCAGCTCTATGCAGGTCATGAAAGCTTCCATATGTTTTGAACAACCTCCATTAGGTCTGTGTGTTTCTCTGGGGAACAATCTTCATTGTCATTTATTTTAACTTTCTACCAGCAATATTTTCTCATTGTACCTTGTTAATGGAAAAACCTTTTGACTTTTCATATTCAAAGACATGGACCTGTGTCAGTGGCCCCATATAATTAAAATACAACTGGAAAAACACAGTTAAAGATTAAGGTTTGGTCACCACAGGGCAGAAAAACATCTGGCAAATTTAAATGGTGATTGAATCCTTTTATATTAAAGGCTATGTAACAAGAATTGTGAATTTCTAACGACTAGTAATGTCAAGACTTAAACCCACTGGTATCAGCCTTTGGTTGGATTCTGCCTGTCATTTGAGAATTTCTTTTCAGTCTAAATTCTCTAATCACAATTTCCTCGAAGGCCGACTCGGTTCAGCAGCTGAAGAGACGATATGCATGTCATTATTACTGGTAGAACAGTTTAGGAGGTTATGACATTTTCCTGGCAAATTAAACTTGTATTTCCATCAAGGCTGCCAGGTTTGTGCCATCAGGTTGGTTTGTTAATGTTGGGTAGTGGGACGGAGAGGATTAGTTTGCAATGTCCTGATGCAGATTTGTCTGCATATTTTAGGAATTAAATCAGAGCGGTCAGAGAAAAAGGATTTACCACCATCAGAGGTATGGAGGAACTAAAGTAACAAAAGTGACAAAAACTGTCACATTTAGCTGACTAGTGTGTATCCTGTTGGGTGAATACTGCCAATGCACATTGCAAACAGCGGTTATTAGTATTGGTCCAAATCTGCCTACTGTTATCAACAGTATCAAAATGGTTTCTAAGCAGCTCTTTACGTACCACGTACAATCAAAAATTTGCAACTATTCCTCCATTGTCCATCTAGTACTTTTGGGGCGCCTCAAGGGTCTATCCTTGATCCTATGCTGTTTTATATTTACATTTTGTATAACCCTGAGGTCACATCATTGGCCAGCACAGTATTTCCCACCAATCTTATGCAGATGATACCCTGTTGTGCATTTTTTTTAATCCTAACTACTTCACCAGATTGGATGGACCAAAACTTTCTGCATTTAACAAAACTGAGATATTAATCTTTGCTAATCTTCCTACTCAAATTGTCAAAACTGTTTAACATTCTCTTATCTATCCATGTAATACTGGTGTGCAAGAATTTAGGATTCCATTCTGACTCATGTTTATGTTTTATAGTTATATCACAAAACACATCCTTTCAATGTATAACCGTGAGAAAGTCATCCATGCCTTACCTTCCTGGTTCGATTATTAACATGCTTTCTTCTGGCTCATGTCAGTTTTATTTGTATTATTCCAAAATCAAAGTGTTGACTGATTATTAAAATACATAATTCTTCTTGTCAGTATAGGTCCTCCACATACTGCCAGTCCTCGTTACAAGTTCAACTTCATAGCCGACGTGGTGGAGAAAATCGCTCCTGCTGTCGTCCACATTGAACTCTTCCTCAGGTACTGACTGTGTGTGTGTGGGTGGGGGGGGGGGATATGATATGATATGAGCTCTATTTGTTGACCAAAGTCTTAAACTTCAGATAATGGGACTAACAAAATGATCAACACTTGCTCTCATTAAGCAAGTCCAGCTGATATTAGTGACGTTTTTATCACACTCCAGGCATCCTCTCTTCGGTCGGAACATTCCTCTGTCGAGTGGATCTGGGTTTGTGATGTCAGAAAACGGATTGATTATTACCAACGCCCATGTGGTCTCCAGCACTACACCAGTGTCCGGTCAACAGCACCTCAAGGTACTGAAAAACTGTTTTAATAATTTATGCTTTACCTTTAATACTCATAGAGGTGTTGGTGTATCCTTTTACTTTGGACTTAGTCAGGCCAGCTGTTTTCCTCTGCTTCCAGTCTTTATGCTAAACTAGGCTAACACGCAGTTACGTACTTAATGGACACAAAAGATTAGTATGGATCTTCTCTTCTCACTCTCAGAAAGAAAGCAAATAAGCGCTTTAAGTATCGGATTTAAGTTGCTGCAAGTTTGTCAATTTAATCAATCATTGTTAACATATGTCAATATATGTTATATGTTATATTGTTGAATTAAGAATTTGATGTTAAATGCCAATGTATGGACAAATGTAAAAAGTTCAACATTGACACCAAATAATGGCTATTCGCAAATTCAAGTTATTAGCAGCAACCTTTAAAAATGATATCTGGTCAAACGAGTTAGTTGGGTTATTTAGACTGTGCATCAAGCTCTGACACTAGTTGCAGAAAATGAATAAGTATCGGATATATCGTACCTGTTACAAAGCTAACTTCTTAAAAATGGATTAAACCAAATCCTGACCTATGCTTTTAACAGGTTTCATTTGGGATGTTCATTTTGCTCCATTCTTTCTTGAAGGTCCAGATGCAAAATGGGGATGTATATGAAGCCAACATCAAAGACATTGACAAAAAGTCAGACATTGCTACCATCAAAATCAATACACAGGTGAGTGCACAGCTTTATGTGATTTTCTCAACAAGCAAGAACAGAATGAAATTTTGTTGCTGCCAGTTTGAGCCAGTCTATTCTAGTCACATGACAATAAACAAGTCAGCGACACAGAACCTTTCGCTTAAACAGTACTTAAAGCAAAGTGGGGCTATGCATCAGAGTCAATGTTTGCTTTTTTTATGCTTGGTTTCCCTCTCTTTGAATGTTATTTCAAGGGATGTGTTTACACGGAGCGAAATAACTTTAACTCAAGATGCCACGTTTTTTATGGCTGCATCGGGAGATGAAATTGTATTCTAGATGTCTTGTGCATCGTTTGATACACATTCCAGAGATGGGTTGAATCCATTTCCATTTCTTCATTCAAAGAAGATGTGAAATTAGCAACAGAAAGTCAACACACACAGTACTGGAGGACCAGATTGCCCAAATGTGTTTAATCTTTTCTCCCGGCATGCAGCTACAGGCTCCTAACCACATGTGAATGAGATCAACATCTAGTTTACAACTGAAGTGAAGATGGAAAATCTAAATTCTACAGTAAAATTCTCATTAACAAATAATTTTGCCCTTGATTGGCCCATGTTATGTGAACCACATTTGACATTAGGCTGTATCAGTAGGTCCATCCATGCATTGATCCGTTAGCTTAGGGCTGGAGCTCCCATTCACACCTACAGGTCATTTTTTTTAGAGTGGCCAATTTGTCTTTGTGTTATATTGTTGAACTGTTGGAAGAAACTGGTGCAAACTCCACATAATTCAAAAAATATTTGTTGTACATTTTAAATAAAAAGAATAAGGAAAGAACTGGAAACACTAATGTGTCAAATCCCAGAGAACACACAGATGTATAAAAAAAGTGACACATTCTGGGGCTATGTTCTGGTTTTATATTTTATGGAAAAGTTCTTGATATCTTGAGCACAATTTCTCCAGAAATCAGCCATTTTTCGGATCTCAACTAGAATTTGAATGAACTTTTATCGTTTTAAACAAGGCTTGGCTGCACAACATAGATTTGCAAAAACAGAGGTTTACTTAATATTCAGTTGCATACCGCTTCCGTTTTTCTGGTTTGAGTCTGTATTAGCTGTTTTACAATATTGCTACCTAATGTTTGCTAGCATTTGCTAACCCTAAGGAAACCCCCTGAGTGTGTCGACCACTAGTGGTGCTGTTGAGCAGGGTTTTAATGAAAAGGCTAGTTAGTATCAAGTTCTTCAAATATCATTACAAGGACCTACAAGCACACCAAAAGCACAAGGTAGATGATACATATTTTGTAGCGGGTGGTGGTAAAATTACAGTAACAGGCATCAATAAAAGAGTAGAAGAAAAATATCCAATGAAAACATTGCAGGTTCAAACCCATTAAAAAGGTTGTTGTTTTTAGATCGGGAATGCTTTCAACATGTTTGTTAAGCCTTAAGAATAAACTTTGGAAATAAAAAAAACAGTGTCTGTTTTACAATGGTAGCTTTAATCCACCCACCTCATGGCCTCCATTAGCAAACCTTGTTGTAGTAAAACTCCAGCAGGGCAATGAGTGTCTTCTGGCATTTCTTCAAGGTCAGCAGACTTAAACTTGTGAGTGTCATGTGTCCAGGTTCACATTGGTGTTAATAATGTAGGGTCGGGTCACAGCTAAACCTCCCCTGGGGTGCCACCAAATACTTCCAGTTTGAGTGTACAGCACATCCTCAAGTCGTACCATCTCAGGGATTATAGGGGTATTTTCTTAGTGTGCTGCTCTTACGTCAATTCCCACCTGTAGTCGTAGTAGTTTGCTGATTACTGGGCTGATACTAACCACAGTTGATAAACCAGGCATTTTATGCACATGTTAACTATTTATCCAATTTCTCAATAATATTTTTGTAAATGAAATCCTGATTTGAGCTTCTTAATCAAAGTCTGCACTCTGCACCATGTGGTTGGTTTTAGGCTATAATAATACTTTGGAGAGATTAAGATTTTGGTCAAATATTAAATAAGTAAAGCTCCATTCCAGGAAGCCAGAGGTGCAGTCATGACCTGACCATTTTTTCAGAGATTTTGTGCTCCAAGTCCAACTTGTCCGATCATTCCATGTTTCGTATGGAATGCCTTGGATGCTGACTAGGCTTGAATCATGGCTGCAGTTTAAGCAACAGTTTCTGAACTGCGTGGGCATTTATTGAGGAACTGGGCCAGTATCTAACCCCTAAATGATGTAAAATGAATGCAAAGTCAACATTAACTTATTTTAACTCGCATCACATACTTAACATATCTGATTTTCATCTTTGGGAACTTGAATGTCACAAATAAAACCAATATATGGCTGTGGGTTCGAACAATACTTGGCCACACAAGATGTGTTTGTAGAGATGGAGAAACCAATGGGTGGGTCATTCAGTGCAAAAATATCTGCTTTCAAAAAACCAATATCAGTTGAACCTCAGTTGACATCTCTGCGTTAGAACCGAGAGAGCTGGATCAGGACCAAGACAGGGAGGAGTGAGACGAAGAGAAACACAATCCGAAGCACTCCACCTTAAAGAAATCCTTTCTGCTCATTCCTTCTCCCTCCGTCACACCATCTGTTTGCTGAGCATGTGTTTCTACTCAGCTCCATTTATTTCCCTCCCTTTCCCCTTCACTTCCACCCATCTTTTCATCAAATCATTTGTATTTCTTTGTATATATATATATATATATATATATATTAGTACAGTATATAGCTGCATAGTGATATTTTAGGTAATTTAGACTTTTCAAATGTCCTTTTATTGACTTTAGCTTGTATGGTTTACAGTTGTTCTCATCATCAAGCTGTGATTTATGGTTTTCCACACTTTATTTAATTTGTCATGTTGCAGACATGTTGAAATTGCTGATTGTACAAGGTTTTGATGTTTTAAAATAGCAGTTAAAGCTTCCGTGTGTCACAAGCTGAAGCCATCAATATTGCAGTTGTATTTTTTTAACACACATTGGAACTTTACTTTCCTGAGTGTGCCAAATGTAAATGTATATTCTGGCACAAGGTTAAATTTGGTTGTATGGTAGATTCATGAGCAGATGAGGAGCAGTTACACAGCTGTAGAAGAGGTTGTATTAGGAAGAATGCAGGGCAGAATAAAAGAAAAATTCAGGATCATATTTCTGTACTTATGCTCTTAATGTCTATAAGTTAGCATACACATTTTACTGTTCACCAATATTGTTATAGAGAAGTGCTCCTCTGGGAACAGTCCAACAAAAGCACAGCTATCAAAAGCATATGGAGGTGAACGTTAAAAGTTATTACCTCAATAATCTGTAATGATTATCTTTACCATTGCAGTGTCTGTGCATGAAGAAGTTTAGAATGCTGTTGAGGATATCTTAGGTTATAGCCATCAAACAGTGACATCATCATTCATCGTCGTAGCCAGATTGACTGAGTCTAGCCAGAAAAGCTACACAGCAGCCTGCAACATGATCAAAAATGTTACACTCAATAAATGTAAGTAATTTTGAAAAAAACATTGACTGCAAAATAGGACTTGATTGTGAATTTAGACTTTCAAGCTTCCTTGCTTGTAAAGAGTTTCAACAAAAAAAACCCATATCCTACTACAACGCTATCTTACCCTTTGTCTATATTTCTTGCCTCTTCCCAGACGAAACTGGCCATATTGTTTCTGGGCCACAGTGCAGACCTGAGGCCCGGGGAGTTTGTGGTTGCAATCGGCAGCCCCTTCGCCCTCCAGAACACCGTCACCACCGGTATCGTCAGCACCGCCCAGAGAGACGGCAAGGAGCTGGGCCTCAGGGACTCGGACATGGACTACATCCAGACGGACGCTATTATCAACGTGAGAATAAAGCGAGGCGGAAAACATGTGTTCTGAGTCAAAGTTATGGTTCAGCTGTGCAGTAGGTTGTAAAAATGTCATATTTCTAGGGTGTTTTTGCAGTTTGATACACTGTATTATGTGTTTTTCTTCACAGTATGGGAATTCAGGAGGACCTCTTGTCAATTTGGTAAGCTTTTGGTTTCCTACCTCAACGCTTGATTTCTGTAAAATACTTATTTGGTCTGGTTGTTAAACGTGCACAACCATTTGTCCGAGTGCTGGCTTTGCGCCGGCACGAACAGAGCACATGTACTACCTAGTATTTGCCTTGAAGAAGACAAAATTACAATAGTCATATTTGATGTGTATTGCTGTGTCTCTGTATTTGAGGATGGGGAGGTGATCGGCATCAACACCTTGAAGGTTGCAGCAGGAATCTCATTTGCCATTCCCTCCGACAGGATCACTCGCTTCCTCAATGATTCACTCGACAAGCATAGCAAAGGTGAGTCCGATAGGGATGTCACCGTGCTACGATTAAACGTCTGAGTATCCTGCTGAATATACAGAAACTAACTGGAGTCTCTTTTCAGATGTGAGGTCAGTAAAGAAGCGGTTCATTGGAATCAGGATGCTCACCATCACACCAGCGTAAGTCTGAGCTGATGATAATTATTGTGTGGGTGAGAAATATGGCAAATAGAGAAAAGAGATAAGGATAGACTGATGGCATCTTAATAATAATTTATTTTCCTTTACATACTACAAAGACAGGTGTCCAGCTCAGAGCAGGGTACAGCACAGCAACACTCAAATCCCAAACTCTTAAAAGTAGCAAAGGTGTCCCACAAGGATCTATGTTGGGTCCTCTTCTATTCACATTGTACTGATTAGAAAGTTATGTTATTCACACATTCTAAGAAGAAGCTATTGTTGGACCACCCAACTACTCTATTAAGTATATTTCTTCTTATATATATATTTTAGATGTGTTCTAAATGAGTCTCTCATTTAAGCTCCATATTCAGCGGCTTGTGTGTTATGATGCCATTTAGGTTGCTCCTATAAGGAAATATTTTATATGAATGTATTCAAAGTTTTATTAACTTTTATTTGTGGGGCATATATTTTGTTATTTGTCTTTATATTGGTCAGGACACTCTTAAAAAAGAGACAATGGCTTTCTTAGTTACATAAAGGTTAAATAAAAATAAACAGTGTGTATTAATATGTATACACCTCTTGGTTTCTGAGTTAAATGAGTTGAATCTCACAAATATTGGAGATTTTGGTGCCGAATTTCCCTACTTGGCAAATAAAGTTTACCTAGATAATAGACTTTCTTTGAGAAACTGTATATTTGGTTTGTTACAGTTTAATTGAAGAGCTGAAACAGCAGAACCCAGACTTCCCTAATGTTACCAGTGGGATTTATGTCCATGAGGTCGTTCCTCACTCACCTGCAGAGAAGTAGGTTTACTTAATCATTCATTCCTCAAACAAAAGCAATTTATAGTTTGTTACTCATTTCTGAAGTAAAATTGAAGGCTTTACTTATAACAGTCTCTGTTCTTCTTTGTCTCCAGAGGTGGTATTAAAGATGGTGACATCATTGTGAAGCTGAATGGGAAGCCGCTGATGGCCACGGCCGACCTGCAGGGGGCGCTGCAGGAGGAGACGGCACTACTGCTGGAGGTCAGGAGGGACAATGATGACCTGCTCTTTAACATCGAACCTGACGTTATCATGCAGTAGACAACGGAAGCAACGCTCTCATGCAGAGTTAGACCGATATCTAAGGTCCTATTTTTGTGAAAGAACACGTTGGATAGTGGAAAATCTGCACCAGTGCAGCAGAACTTTAGTCAAGCGCACACGTCTTCTTATACTCTGGCAACTGGCTGTGGACTGTACCAAAGTAAAAGGAGCCTATGGACGATATGGTGCAATGCAATTTTGGTATCAAGGATTTACAGCCGTGCCTTCCTCCTGCTCAAACCAGGCCAACAGGTGCACACATTTACACCCTACAGAATCGCATAAACCCAAATCCAATGTATCATGTGCTATGTTTCACTTGAATTATACATTTTTCAACCAGTAAACACATTTGTTGTACAAGTACTTCAAAAATATGATGTTAATATGAGGCAATAATGGCTGTTGGTCAGCATCTTGTGGTGCACATCTCAAAAAAATAAAAACAAAGTTGATGAACGGACATTTCAATTGATACATTTCTATTAGAAGATGGTTGTGAATTTGCTCTTAAGCCTTTTTTCTGACTGGGGGACATGGTCATAAGCATTCCAGAAGTCCACAAATCTTCCATGAGATCCAACACAGTTTCATGGCTGGCTTCTTAACCTTTCAGCCAAGGCAGAACCCTACACTTGACCCTCATATTCTGGTATGGTCGGCTATTTACTCAATAAGAGCGGCGTAACCCAAAGAGCCCAAACATGAGGTTAATGAGATAAATCATGTGTTCATCAAATCATTCAGGTCATTAACAAGTAAAAATCTAGTGCAATGTTATCAATTCACTTACCTTCATCTACTCTGCTTTTATCACTTATCATTTGAGTTCCCCTTTTGCACCATTCTTTCATAAAAATATGGTTTTGTCGATATTGGCCTTCAATCATAGGCCGGTGTATTCCACTGCAGATATGATTGACAGACAGTGTTATGTTTATAGTTTTTATTAGTTGTACTGTGTGTCAGCTGTATGGCCAGATGACACATTCCAGAGTGTTGCGGGAGGATTTCGCTTAACACTTTGATTTTCTAAAACCTGTCATGAAACCTGATTTGTTTTTAGGTATAAATGGTTTGATTAAAAGATAATGAAAATAGGCCAGGCAGCTTTATTCAAAAACTTCTGAAAACCCTTTATTGAAATAAGTGACAACGTATGTTTTGCTGGAAAGAAAGTGCTGTAGTACCGATTGAGTCTATCCAATCTGAGCCCTAAAGTTGTGTCACCCCTGAAAACTTCCCAGTTTGGAACATGTGCACTTTTAACTTAAAGAGTTGGGGAGGATCTGATCACAACAATAGCTCTGGTCTGTGTGAGAAATTTGTTTTTATTCTACGATGAATCCGCTGTGACCAATCTCATCTGAAGAAGAGGAGGAGGTTAAGCTTTTAGAAGGTTGTCGTTTTCTTGACACGACCTCTGAACTGAGTGACGACCCTGACCTGGGCACGTGTTGAGATTTCATAAAATATGATACACTTGGGTTTTTTCTTGTGTGTCTTACATTTACTGTGTCGTGCTGTATTAACTCAAGATAGCTGATTTGTTGACATCCACTAACTCCCGAACACAGTGAACAAGATACTTGCGGTGGAGGCATTATAAGACACCATCCCAAAGTGCACATGGCGCATGATATAGTGGGCTTCCTAAGCAAGCTCTCTAACGGCCATATTGGAGGTCCTTTAATGTTGATTGGCCTAATAATGCTACTGGCTAGCTACGAGTCTTTGTGCTTGAGTAAAGAAATTCCCAGACCTATCCCTGCCCGGGACACAGAAACTAAATTGAACTTTTATCTCATTTTTAGTTTGTTGGCCAATAAATGCATGTCCCCTTATGATAGATTTCCTATAACCAACATTAGTGAATGGGTAATTTTCCACTGGACCTCCATGAAGCCGCCACATGCAAATGACTAACACAGCTGCAGAGCCTCTACAATAAACACAATGATGTACACATTTAGCAGGTTGAACTTTTATTGAGCCGATTGTAAAATATGCTCGTATTATTGGGGCAGTTGTCAAATTTGTATTATGTCAAATTACACTTTTAAGCATCATAACCAGCTTTCAGTGTTAGTTTGAGATAATTTCCAACCAGATGTTACACATTGTCATGTTGTCTATGGTTTGTGGTTGGTATGATTCTTCATTGCTGTCCTTCCATAACCAAAATGTGAACCACAAGTGTGTTTTATTAAGTTTAAATGATGTACTATGTTGGAAATGAAGAGCACAAAATGTGAGTAGATTTTCTTGCTAGACCTGCTCTGGTTCATAACTCTTTGTGCTTTTAGTATGAATAGACTACTTTTATCACATCGTCAAAACCAAATGTTTACATGTAAGTTGCCAACAAAGTAATCCTCTACATCTGCCTTTGGAAGTAGCTAATAAAGTTTTCACAACCTAACTTTGTTTTATTATCTGTCATTTCTTCATGGTTTTGAAATCTAAAGTCTTCATCATTTGGTCCACATTTCCTCACCTTCATATCTAGGTCACGGGCAATGACTCATGGGACATTTTTGCAGGGATATATTTAGGAGCTATTCAGAACAGTTGTACAATACCTGACTGTAAGGTAACAAGGCTGAGCTCTCCTCATGGCAAGTCATAAATATTCCTGAAGTGGAAACAAGGCTAAAAACACAAAGGAAACTGTTTTTTAGGGTTCAGTGATAAAGTCACTGCAGACAGATGTTGATCGTTTTCCGACATAATCACTCTTTCCTTCACAGCTCTTCCCATGTCATGAGTTTATTTTTAATGATGTGGGTAGTCTCGCTCAGGGCCATGGCCAATATTGAGGTTACTTAGAAAAGTTTGAAAAACACAGATAGAGCTCTTAGCAGCTCTGAGGTGGTGTCCTTAAATATAATACTTGAATGCTAAAAGTGGGTGATTGTAACAAAACGAGTTACCTCTTATCCTGATGACCTACTTAAAATACTTGTTAAAAAAGTATGTATACAATTGTTGGGGGCATGAAATGCAGTTATCCATCCATCCATCCATCGTCTACCGCTTATCCGGGATCGGGTCGCGGGGGCAGCAGCTCCAGTAAGGAACCCCAATCTTCCCTTGTCCGGGCCACATCCTCCAGCTCCGACTGGGGGATCCTGAGGCGTTCCCAGGCCAGAGAGGAGATATAATCTCTCCACCGAGTCCTGGGTCTTCCCCGGGGTCTCCTCCCAGCTGGACGTGCCTGGAACACCTCCCTAGGGAGGCGCCCAGGTGGCATCCTTACTAGATGCCCGAACCACCTCAACTGGCTCCTTTCAACGTAAAGGAGCAGCGGCTCTACTCCGAGTCTCTCACGGATGGCTGAGCTTCTCACCCTATCTCTAAGGGAGACGCCAGCCACCCGTCTGAGAAAACCCATTTCGGCCGCTTGTACCCGTGATCTCGTTCTTTCGGTCATGACCCAGCCTTCATGACCATAGGTGAGGGTAGGAACGAAGATCGACCGGTAGATTGAGAGCTTTGCCTTCTGGCTCAGCTCTCTTTTCGTCACAACGGTGGCGTAAAGTGACTGTAATACCGCCCCCTGCTGCTCCGATTCTCCGGCCAATCTCTCGCTCCATTGTCCCCTCACTCGCAAACAAGACCCCGAGGTACTTGAACTCCTTCACTTGGGGTAATGGCTCATTCCCTACCCGGAGTAGGCAATCCACCGGTTTCCTGCTGAGAGCCATGGCCTCAGATTTGGAGGTGCTGATCCTCATCCCAACCGCTTTACACTCGGCTGTGAACCGATCCAGTGACTGTTGAAGGTCACAGACCGATGATGCCATAAGGACCACATCATCTGCAAAGAGCAGCGATGAGATCCTCAGGTCACCGAACTGCAACCCCTCTCCTCCACGACTACGCCTCGATATCCTATCCATGAAAATCACGAACAGGTTTGGTGACAAAGCGCAGCCCTGGCGGAGGCCAACATTCACTGGAAACGAGTCCGACTTACTGCCGAGTATCCGGACACAACTCTCGCTTTGGGCGTACAGGGATTGGATGGCCCTCAAAAGTGACCCCCTCACCCCATACTCCCGCAGCACCTCCCACAGTATCACCCGGGGGACCCGGTCATACGCCTTCTCCAGATCCACAAAACACATGTAGACCGGATGGGCGTACTCCCAGGCCCCCTCCAGGATCCTTGCGAGAGTGAAGAGTTGGTCCGTTGTTCCACGACCAGGACGGAATCCGCATTGTTCCTCTTCAATCAGAGGTTCGACTACCGGCCGAACCCTCCTTTCCAGTACCTTGGAGTAGACTTTACCAGGGAGGCTGAGAAGTGTGATATCCCTGTAGTTGGCACACACTCTCTGGTCCCCCTTTTTAAATAGGGGAACCACCACCCCGGTCTGCCAACCCCTAGGTACTGTCCCAGACTTCCACGCAATGTTGACGAGGCGTGTCAACCAAGACAGCCCCTCAACACCCAAAGCCTTCAGCATTTCTGGACGGATCTCATCAACCCCTGCGGCTTTGCCACTGTGGAGTTGTTTGACTACCTCAGTGACTTCCATCAGGGAAATTGACGATGATCCCCCATCAGCTTCCAGCTCTGCCTCAACCATAGAGGGCGTGTTAGTCGGATTCAGGAGTTCCTCAAAGTGCTCCTTCCACCGGCCGATAACCTTCTCAGTTGAAGTCAGCAGGGTCCCATCCTTGCTGTACACAGCTTGGATGGTTCCTCGCTTCCCCCTCCTGAGGTGCCGGATGGTTTTCCAGAAGCACCTTGGTGCCGACCGAAAGTCCTTCTCCATAGCTTCTCCGAACTTCTCCCACACCCGCTGCTTTGCCTCTGACACGGCAGAAGCTGCCGCCCTTCTAGTCCTTCGATACTCTGCAACTGTTTCCGGAGTCCTCCCGGATAACATAACCCGGAAGGACTCCTTCTTCAGTCGGACGGCTTCCCTGACCACCGGGGTCCACCACGGTGTTCGAGGGTTACCGCCCCTTGAGGCACCTAAGACCTTGAGACCACAGCTCATCACCGTAGCTTCAGCAATAGAGGTTTTGAACATCGCCCACTCAGGTTCAATGCCCCGGAGGTGTGAGTTAAAAATCCCCAGGACAGGGGCTTCCTCCAGACGTTCCCAGTTCACCCGCACTACCCGTTTGGGTTTACCAGGTCTGTCCAGAGTCTTCCCTCACCCCTTGATCCAACTCACCACCAGATGGTGATCAGTCGACAGCTCCGCCCCTCTCTTCACCCGAGTGTCCAAAACATGCAGCCTCAGGTCAGATGATACGATTACGAAATCGATCATTGACCTTTGGCCTAGGGTGCTCTGGTACCACGTGCACTTATGAGCATCCTTAAATGAAATGCAGTTATATGAAGTTATATACTTTTTTTTCAAGTTTATTCTTAATCGTGGCCTGGTAGTAGTCTGCAGCCCCCGTTGTTGGGAACCACTGTTTTATACAAATCCCAATGCTTTTTTTGGTACCAGCAAAAAGTATTGAATGTTTTTTAATGCCCGAAGATGTACAATGAACATCATCCATTGAACACATGTGCAAGGGAAAATAAAAGCCAATAGATTAAGGAAGACCTTTTGAACAAACTCACTACATGTGTACATAACTATTTTTACATTTCCTGATGTGTGTCCTGCAGAATGCAATACAGCTGGAAGACATTTGCAATATGATTTATTATAGTGGAGTAACACTGACCTATATCCTGGACAGATTTGTGTTGTAGAGAATTGGCACGAAGCCAGAATGCAAGAGCAGCATCGTGTTAAGGCAGTGAATGCGGATCTACAGCCACCACTGTGTTACAATACCTTTTACTAACTACATTTAGTTTGTCTCATATTATAATATTTTCATTTGTGTGTCTTAGACAACCTTTTGAATTCGGACAGTCGGCCCACAAACCTCACACGGCCCACAAACCTCACACAGAGCTAGACAGTTGTGTGTTTGTGTGAGTTGGCAGTCAACACATTAGGATATTTCAAAACCCCATGCAAGTAATTAAGACACTTACAACGAAGCCAAAACAAACAGAAAGGCTTTCCAGAGTCAATGATCTCAACTATAGCAGAGATCAGTGAGGTTGTTGAAATATTACAAGGGTGAATGAGATGCTAAGGGATTTATGGTCATGGGAATTTGCCTATTCAATCAGAAAAAGTTGGAGTTTGCCAAAGCTGTTCCTTGTCACCTGTGTGCATTTCATGGACTGAATCCCCAGACGCACCTATTGAGTGGCGAGTGGCCAATTTGGTGACGCCAGAAAATGTGACCTCCAGATGTGATGATGTGGTTGGGGCGAGGGTCAGCCCCTCAAAGTCTGAAGCCATGGTACTCTGCCGGAATAAGGTGGAAGTTTAGGGTTAGGTAGTCAAATCAAATCAAATCAAATGTATTTGTATAGCCCAATATCACAAATTATACATTTGTCTCAGTGTGCTTTACAGACTGTACAGGTTATGACACCCTCTGTCCTTAGACCCTCGCATCGTACAAGGAAAAACTTCCTAAAAGAAACCTCAGGGAGAGCAACTGAGGAGGGATCCCTCTCCCAGGACGGACAGACGTGCAATAGATGTCGTGTGCACAGGATAAACAACATAGTACAAATACAACATTTGACAGAAATTATGTTGTGTTGAAAAAAAAAAGAGAAAGTATGGATGAATCCAGGAAAATGTCAAAAAGGCTTCCCGGTGTCCAGCAGGACCAGGGCAGGAGGCGCAGCCACGATTCCTGATTCTGACGTAAACTTTATCAGTGGCAACCTGCCACATGAGACACAGAAACTCCAGGGATGATACCCCGGATGATGAGTTAGTAACATACATTTACATAAATGCATACAGATAGAGAGGGAGAAGAAGAGAGGGAGGGGAGGAGAGAGGAAGAGAAGGAAGAGAGCAGGTGTCCCCTGGCAGTCTAAGCCTATAGCAGCATAACTAGGGGCTGATCCAGGGCAAACCTGAGCCAGCCCTAACTATAAGCTTTATCAAAAAGGAAAGTCTTTAGCCTACCAAACTGGAAGCTGGTTCCACTGGAGAGGAGCTTGATAGCTGAAGGCTCTGGCTCCCATTGTACTCTTAGAGACTCTAGGAACCACAAGTAACCCTGCAGTCTGGGAGCGTAATGCTCTAGTTGGTTTATAAGGTACTATGAGATCTTTAAAATATGCTGGAGCCTGACCATTAATTGCTTTGTAAGTCAGGAGAAGGATTTTGAATTATATTCTGTATTTTACCGGGAGCCAGTGCAGAGCAGCTAATACAGGAGTAATATGATCCTGTTTCCTTGTTCTTGTCAATACACGTGCCGCTGCATTTTGGATCAACTGAAGAGTCTTAAGCGACTTTTTGGGACAACCTGATAACAATGAGTTGCAGTAATCAAGCCTTGAAGTAACAAATGCATGGACTAGTTTTTTTGCATCATTTTGAGACAGGATGTGTCTTATTTTTGCAATGTTACGTAGATGAAAGAAGGCAGTCCTTGAGGTTTGTTTTATGTGGGAGTTAAACGACAGATCTTGATCAAAGATGACGCCAAGATTCCTTACAGTGGTGCTGGAGGCCAAATTAATGCCATCCAGAGCTTCTATGTCATTAGAAAATGCATTTCGGAGGCGTTTAGGGCCAAGTATTTTGTCTGTGTTTAACATCAAGAAGTTGCTAGACATCCAAGTTTTTATGTCCTTAAGGCATGCTTGAAGTTTAGAATTGATAGATATAATTGGGTATCATCCGCATAGCAATGAAAGTTTATAGAGTGGTTCCTTATAATATTGCCCAAATGAAGCATATATAAGGTGAATAGAATCGGTCCAAGTACAGAACCCTGCGGAACTCCAAGACTGACTTTGGCTGTCATGGAGGATTTATCGTTAACACATACAAATTGAGATTGCTCAGATAAATAGGACCAACTTAATGCGGTTCCTTTTATGCCAACACAATATTCCAGTCTCTGTAGTAGAATGTCATGATCAACAGTGTCGAAAGCAGCACTGAGGTCTAACAAGACAAGAATAGAGACAAGTCCTTTGTCTGATGCCAATAGAAGGTCATTGGTAACTTTCACCAGTGCCGTCTCTGTGCTATGATGAACTCTAAATCCAGATTGAAAAACCTCAAATAAACTATTATTATGTAAAAAATCACATAACTGTTTTGCGACTGCTTTCTCAAGGATCTTAGCGAGAAAGGGAAGGTTAGATATCGGCCTATAGTTGGCTAAAACCTCTGGATCAAGACCAGGCTTTTTAAGAAGTGCTTTTATTATAGCTACTTTAAAGGATTGTGGTACGTAGACAGATAATAGAGACAGGTTGATCATATTTAATAACGAGGTGTTAATTAAGGGTAAAACTTCTTTAAACAGTTTGTTGGAATCGGGTCTAAAAGACAGGCAAGACTTAGACGATGAGATTGTTGAAGTTAGTTGGTTAAGGTTGATTGGAGTAAAACAGTCTAGATATATTTCAGGAGTTACAGATGTTTTTAAAATTCCGGAGGTTGAAGTTAAGTCATTACCAATTGAGGTCAGGAGGAGATTAATTTTGTCTCTAATAATTATAATTTTATCGTTAAAGAAGCTCATGAAGTCGTCACTACTGAGAGATAGAAGAAGAGATATAGGAATAGAAGGCTCTGTAGAGCTGTGGCTCTCTGTCAGCCTGGCTACAGTGCTGAAAAGAAACCTGGGGTTGTTCTTATTTTCTTCTATTAAGGAAGAGTAATAAGCTGCTCTGGCATTACGAGCCTTCTTATACGTTTTAAGATGATTTAACCAGACTAAACGAGATTCTTCCAATTTAGTGGAACACCATTTACTTTCAAGATTTCTCGACTTTTGTTTTAGTTTGCGGATTTGTAAATTAAGCCATGGAGCTTTCTTTTTCTGTTTTATGATCTTCTTCTTCTAGAATACGGACCAGGAGGGCGGTACACAGTAACAAATACAACTGGCATAATTGATTTCCATGTTGGGTTTGAGAGCATAAGAACAAGGCTTTCAAAAGAGTTATAGTTTAGTTTAGGCTTAGGATTGATCAAGAGGTTTGAGTCAAATATGGCCGCAACTCCACCTCCTCGGCCAGTACCTCGAGGAATGTGAGTATTAATATGACCAGGTGGAGTGGATTAATTTAGACTGACATATTCTTCATGTCTCAGCCAGGTTTCAGTGAGACAAAATAAATCAATCTTATTATCTGATATTAAATCATTTACCAATCCAGCTTTCGTTGATAAAGATCTGATGTTTAAGAGCCCACATTTAATTTTTCGATTTAGTTGCACTTTTGCAGCGGTGGTGTTTATTTTAATTAGGTTTTCATGTATAACTCCTCTTCTGTTAACCATAGATTTGATTAATTTCAGTGGTCGTGGGGCAGACACAGTCACTATGGGGATTTGAGTGGGTGACTGCCCGGAAAGAAGCACAGAGAAGTGTGTAAGACTGCAACTCTTTCTCCTGGTCTCAACTCTGGGTTGTCATGGATTAGGTCCACTAATAAACTTTGTAATATTATTGGATATGAGATCTGCTCCAGCCAAAGTAGGATGGAGCCGTCACTCCTAATCAGACCAGGTCTTCCCCAGAAAGTCCGCCAATTGTCTACGAAGCCCACATCATTATCTGGACACCACCATGAGAGCCAGCGACGGAATGATGACATGCGGCTAAACATGTCATCATTCAAAAGATTTGGCAGAGGACCAGAGAAGACTACGGAGTCCAATATTGTTTTGGCAAATGTACACACCAACTCCACATTAACTTTAGTACACTCCGATTGACGCAACCGTGTGTCATTACCGCCAACATGAATAACAATCTTACTGTATTTACGTTGTGACCAAAAGAACAAGTTCATGGGTAGAAGAGACTTCCTGGACACCTTCCTATGAAGGTATTCCTGGCTTGTAACTTCCATATGACCAGGGAAGGTCTTTGGATCCCTCAGAAAGAGCTGGAGGACGTGGCAGGGGCGAAGGGAGAACCAATGGAATGGATTGTGAATACAAGAAGCTGAAATGAGTTTTCTTTGCAGGGTGTCTGGGCTCACCTCTAGGAATAGGGTGAGGACCTGCGACATCTGAAAGCAGCTCGAAAGCAGAACTGCTTCTCCTTCGCACTGGCAGATAGTTTGCACCAGAAGTTGTTTGCTGTTCCCTGTGGAAGTATTCTGACTATATACAACTAGGAAGAAGAAACCTAGAACATTGCGAAGATATTTTACCCCATCTGGCCCAGGAGCACCTCAGGATACCCCAAAAGGAGTTGGAGGAATTGGCTGGGGAGAGGGAGAGGGACATTTGAGCTACTTGGCTTAGCTTGTGGCAGAAAGTTTAGACAGACTTGTCTCAAAATCTATTTCTGTTGTATCCCTGCCAGTAAAGAGCATCCCTGTTTCCATGAGCAAACGTCCTTTAATTAGATACCGCATTATTCATTTGGGTCTAAAAACACAGTTTCAAACATTGCCGATAACCTCAACAACCTCAACGTGGGGAAAGCAGACATGGTAGTGCTGAGTCGTTCTGTGGTAGGTTCAAACAGGCATTATGTGGGGATGCAGTGGCTATAAATGTAACGTGCCAGAGAAATGAATGAGTGCCGGCCCATGAGACCATGATAACAGGCTTTCACATCGGCTGCCAGTTGGTCTTGGCTTGGTTTCATGTGAGCACAGCTTCAGGCCTCACAGCTGGCTTTGCACTAAAGATAATCTAATAACTGTTAATGATATCAAATATTTCCAAATTAAAATTTCCAGTGGCTGATATATTACATGTGTTTCTTTGTCCTTGTGTTTGACTGAAGGAAAATTGAAAGAACTTCACTCAAAATGTTGAAAAAGGTAGAGGGCTGGAAGTATAGATTGTTGAGTTTTGTAACTAGGTATATCTTAAAAGTCAGCTAACCACACTGGCTCAGTGGGTGTTACTGTAGATACAACATTGTATTGCTACTTGGTGATAAATCTCAGATGTGTTTTGTTTCATTTTTTGTGTTAGTTGACCCCATTGTGAAATAAATATGCTTTTTAAGACTCAAGTAGAAGTAGACTGACTTTTATTGTACAATGTTTGTAGAGCTCTACCTGCTGCTATGCTATCAGAGCCACAAAACCACCCAGTCTGTCAATCTCCTTCATACCTCAAATTGACAAAGACCTAATCCAAAAATCTTAGAAAAGTACTAAGCTTTTTGGGTAAAAAAAAAAAAAGAACTGTTACAGTACAGAGACTGAAAGTGTGTGTGCTGGTGAGAATAATGGCTGTGGTTAGACATATTTAGACAAGACACTAAATAATCTGATATGAATCACATTGTTGGCTGCGCCGCTTACAAATTATTCGTCGTTTCACAATGCGAAGTGAGTTAACATCTATTCATTATTCTGGTGTCTCTGGTTTATTGGAGAGCTGGTAGAAACACAGATTTACAGTTAAATAAACCTTGTTAGTGAACTTTTTAAACATCTTTACGACTTACTGCCAAAAATCTGGGCTGAAATGACAGATTTGATCCATGACAAATTGCAAAATGCATCCGTCATCATCTTTTCCCTCTTCATCTGTCTTCCTTCCTCAGTCCATAGTCCATGCAACATCTTAATTTTTCCAACAGTCACAAGCCAACCTGTAATTTAGCGTTTTGGTTTTTGGGCAGACGGCCGATACTATAAACGGTGAAGGTTCTTCGTCTCTAAATCCGGTCTCGACAAATCAGTGGAGCTCAGCGAGTTAGCAGTGTCCCACAAAAACACACTTCTGACGAATTCAGCATTGTTCACATTTCATGTAGCACTTTTTCACCGGAGTTACTTAGGAGTTTGCAGATGAGCAAAACAGGTGTTCTGACCGGCTGGAGGGGGATGAAAGGTGGTAAGTTCCCGCTTGGGATGTAGAAGGCCTGCTGTGCTTGTAGGGAGGGGGGACTGTCACGACTTTGCAGTTTACTAACTCGTACGCGGGTCTTGAGTTGAGTTTGAGGTAGAAGAATAGGCCTGTGTATGTCACATTTATCACTGTTAATTGTTTGAATTCCCTGTCAGGTTCAAGACAGCTGAATTGGAACCAATGGGCCCCTTGATGATATACAACATTACAACACCAATTGCAGGAATTAGGAAATGATTGTCAGTATTGTAAATTGTAACCGCATCAGATTTATTGGGCTGAAAACACCCGTACGGCACTTTCTAAATGGTCTTTCAGGATTCACTGGAGCACAACAGATCTTACATCAGTCTTAAAATAAGCGACCACACAATGAGTAATTGCATTAGTAAATATATTTAATTTTCAATTAATTTGTTTATATCAAAACACTATCCAGGGTCATATTGAACTATACATATGTTCATTGTTACATAATTACATCTCATATGAAATACAGTAAATCTAATAGTCACACTTCAATGATCAGTTTAGAGGTTTCTTATTTGTTGTGAGAAATTATACGGCATAAGGGTCAGTAAGATTTTTATATATGAAATATTTGATTGTTGTATAAAACTAATTTTAAACCTGTGAATAAAGGCTGTGACTGTAATAAATTGCACTAAAACTTGTGCACAAATGATGTCAAACGTGAGGTATCGCAGGGAATATAACAAAACAATGCTTTTGCGTAAAGAATCACATATCTCCTATATAATACTTTGAAACATTTCACAAGCTCAAAATCTTATTGACCCTTACTCTTCCCCATAAATTAAAGAACATTTGCACAATTCACTTGGTATGGCTACAACGATGATTTTAAAATGTAACGCACAAATAACTGCAAAGGTTTTTATTCACATGTATGATTCACACCAGGGTTTAAATGTTATAGAAAAGCTGATAGTGATGGCCAATGATTGAACTCCTATTACACACACCAAGATTTACATTTAAGCAGATTTGTTCAATACAAGTCATTCTTTCTTGCATCACCTCCACTTGTTTGTAGTTACAAAGAAATATGTCAAATGATTTTTGAAATGTATTATCTTATTACGGAGAGGAAGAAAGGGGTTATATGAGGGTACTGTTAAAAAAAAAAAAAAAAAAAAAAGCTAATTTCTGTCCGTCAGTGGGTGCGCCCCTGTAGGCTGTTCCACTAGCTTGTCAGCTACAAACTGTTAGCTGTGCCCTTTCCTGCGCTGGATATTTGTTTAGTAGCTCATTCAAGAGAAATTAGCTTGTGTGAGTTGTGGTCTAAAGTCTGTGTTGTGTCACAGCCGCTCTCTGCCCGTTGGCGTCACCGTCAGCCAATGATAGGACAGAGACAGAGCATTAATACAGTTTCAATTGGAATGCATTGACATCGTATCTGATGTGGGGATCATAGCATTTAAAAGTATCAACGGGGGTTTTAGAGAACGTGCTGGTTCACGTGAGGAGCGTGTCCATCAGTCTCACTGTGTTGAAGTCTTTGTAATTTTAGGTTTAAGAGTTTTTCCAGAGTTCTTAAGAGTGTACTTTAGGTACTCTGTATATGCTGCACTGGGGTGTTTTTGGCAAAGCACTGTGTAGATATGGACATTAGATTTAAACAATTGCACAGTTAAATTTTTTGAGGACACAAATTTTACACTTAGAATTCAGGCAAATGTCCGGGGTCGCAGTCGAGAGTGCGTCTTGGTTTCGTCTTAGAGTTTCGGACGGAGAGAGGTATCCGCAGGCTTGTCCGAGGAGAACTCTTTCCACCAGGAAGGCCGCTCCAACACTTTGTTGCCCTGCATCACTGTCGACCACATGTTCTTGTAAAGCTACGTGAAGGAGAAACAAGGAGAAGCGTTTTTTATGTGATCACTGAAAAAGGTCCTGAGCAATTTCCAATCTTCTGTTTCTTGTAACCTATTCCCTTGTTAAACATCATTCTGCTGATGCACATTTCTATTTGGGATGTGTGTAGATGTGCTTGGTATTCAGAACCCAATCCTTGATCTGGGGAACAGCTACAGTATAGAGTCATATCTTTATTTAATTTTGATCGAGCGGGAAATGTTGGCAACTGCCCTAAGACCTCAGATACTCCAATATTTATTGTACATCAGTTGGTTTCTTATTTGATTCACAACTCATTTGATTTGGAAGATGCACTAATGGATCTTGCACTATTAGCCATTTTATAGGGAACCCGTTTCAAATAATACTTTATTTTTAATGTTGCGTCAACCATTAAATAATGAAGACATCTATTAAATCTAAACATACGTGTACTCTATGTAGACAATTATTGCAATTATTAGTTGGTCACTACATTAGTACATTTATTACTGTACGTGTAATAAGAATCTTCACGGACTCGGGTGTTTCTTCTATTATTATTTTTTAAGCTTTTACAGTATTTAAACTGCATATTTTGTGTTAAACCAGGAGTCTGCAACCTGCAGCTCAGGAGCCAGGTGGCTCCCTGCAGCTTTGACAAAATATTTATTTTAATGTATTAATGCGGCTCCAGAAAAAACTTATTTGGTGGAAGAGGGGGCAAATGTTTTGATAGTAAAAGGTTGCCAACCCCTGTGTTAAACCTTGATGTCTGAGCTTTCTGCTTTTCCTTGTAGCACTGGAACTACTTGCTATATCAAACTCAGATATAAAAGAAGTAGAAGAGGCGAGATAAGCTCATCTTATTTGCAGACGATAGAGTATTACTGATAAAGAATCTTATTTACTCACTCCTCCCCCTCCCCCCCCCCCCCCCCCCTCATGGAAACTGTTTAACATTTTTAATGAATTAAAAACATTCTCCAGAAGATACAGCAAACTCAAACCTTATGTTGCCTGCTAATTTATTTTCAATTTAGTTATTCCCATTAGTCATCTGCCCTTCTTCTAATGCTTCACATCTGATTTATCCATAATTAAGACCCACAGAGAGACAGGACTTGTAAATGTTTTTCAAGTGAGGAGAAATGTAATACGGTAGAGACAGACTAGAAGTCAGCAAAATTAGAATTATTAAACTATGAACTTTCTCAAACTTGCCAAAATAAACTTGCCAAACCCTGAAGATGACACAGAGTAATAAAATACACAGTGGGTCCGCATGACGTCTTCATTTCTCAGGCAAAACAAACATTAGTTGAGCCTTTTTATGAAGGAGGAAGTTCTCAGACAGTGCAGAGAGGGTCATTGTCAACAACTGTCAAAGACAATTTATAACCAAACACTACGCTGTGTGAGTTTTCCTGGAAGAGGGAGAGACGGCAGCCAAAGCTCTGCACCCTTTTTCCTGTAATGAGACTTAACCTGACTGACTAAGTGTCCCGGAGAGGGACTACATGATGGGAATGAGGAGTGAGAGAGAAAAACAACTGATGGGTGTCGTTTGTGTGCGTGGTTCACAGTTTACCATAAAATCAAAAACACACACAATTTCTACAAATCTATACTAACTCAATTTTATAAAAATATTACATTAATGTTGAATTGAAAAAGCATCGACACACAGAAATTGTGTTTATGTGGATACTGGATTCAGTGTCTGTTGCTGTCCATAACTGAGGGTTTTTATAGATTTGATTATCAATTTGAAACAACTATTAGAAATTGTTTAATTAAAAGAAATAGAAAAGATAATTAGATTTATAATATTTAACGCATTAAGAATTAGAGATTACACAATTATCAGTTTGTTGTGGCCAATACCGATACGATAACATTAATGCAAAAAAAATGCAAAAATGTAAATTTGGAAAGTAAAAACATATATTTAAATTGAAATTAGTTTTTTCTAAGAGAGCCCTCACCGTCCCTAGAATAAAAACTGCAGTAATGTATTGCAAACTTGTCTGTAATAACCTGTATTAATTGTTAGTCTACTACAAAAATATGAATAAACAACAATATTAATTGAATAAACTTATCGACTGATAATATATCTGCCACTGATTCATTGTTCCTCCCAATTTATAAATTATTTTATAAATGTATAATCATTTTTCTTTTAATGCTAAAATCAATAATTACATTTCAAAATAACTAATTTTAGAAATGTATTTTACTTTGTAACTCTATTCATTACTGTAATGTGCCTGCACTTTAAAATTCTGTATTTTGATCTTTGACTATTGATTAATTAAACATGCACCTAAAAAACACTGTATATAACAAGACTTTACGTGCGTTTATTTACCTCTCCATTAGCGTTGCCAATAGGTGAGTGGAGAAAGAAATCAGAAGGTGCAAAAACATCCACCAATGCCACTGAATCATCCTTCAGCTGGAGGAGAAACAGACAGAGCAAATCAAGTTGAGCTTCAAGTCAGGTGGGGGAGCAGCAGCTAACAGAGTTAAAACTCATAACTAATAACAATAAACACTATATTCTATAAAACAGTTTAAATAAGAAATGCACATGATGGAACGATGCTGTACCTGGGAGCAGAGAGTGAGAATGGACATTTGGAACAACTCTGCGGGCTTCGGTCCACTCAGGTAATTACCTGCACGGGAACAAAGCTCAGTTACAGATATCAACATAGTGGAAAGTGCCATCTTGCTTTATGCATGCTGTGTAAAGAGAACAGTACAAACCCTGGTAAAGTATGGCCATGTGGTTGTTGAGGCTCCACAGCCCGTACAGGGCACACAGCTTGCTTAGTACAGCTCTGAGACCAGCTGGTGTGTCCTCATCGACAGTCAGGTCATGAAACCTCTGGAGGCAGTTGTGTTCTATGTAGGCGATGGCCAGGGAACGACAGTAGTAAACCTAAATACACACACACACACACACACACACAGTTGTATCACACATTCTGCGACGAACAACATAAAGCCATTATTACCACCGGAAGCTACGCTAGCTTCATTAGCGACACTGGGGCTTCCAGATTCTATTCAGGAAGTACAAAACCTGATTAATCACATGTGTTATAATGTATATTGCTGAAAAGAAAATCCAGCCTTGGATCATACTCTTACCCAACAGTTATGATGTGAGGTTCACTACATTTTCCTATACGGAAAAAAATCGCAAAAAAACAAAAACATGCAATATTGTTGTTTATTTACTATTTCTGCTCTCCTAAAACATCCCCAGATCGTCAGAAGAGGCCACTCGAGCGGCGAACAGAACGTGGATAAGAGGAACCCCCTTGGTTTCAGACGTGTGCGAGAATATAGATGTAGTACGGACGGAGATTGTTTAACTCTATCCCGACGATATGACATGAACAAGGCATAAGCTAGGATAACACATCCCTGACAGACCTTATATTATCGGAAAAACGAAAGTTTTTAAAATTGCATGCGTGTACATCACACTGAACATGGAGCTTGGCTAATAAAACATCTGCGACATGCCTCTAGAGACCCGTTACAATTCTATCATGAACATTATTACAAGTGTGTATGTCATATTAAATCCTCAAAAACAAGTCAATTAAAAATGAGGGACACACACATTTCCCAGAACTACAACACACACCCATCTATAACCTCCAGCCTGCATCTGTAGCACAATAACACAAACCACATGACGGCTGCCGAGACTCTATAAGGACAGTCAAAACCTCACAACCCCACTTATTTAATGCCTGGAGACAAAACATGATGCAAAAGAGTCTTATCTTCTTTGGAAAGAGTCTGATAAGATATGATTTACTTAAGTGGGAGTAATTGACTTAAGGAGGGAAGAATGTGTAATGATATGCTTGGGGAAATACTCTCTTTTTTAGCTTGAGCTATGGGCATAGCAAAGAATAGGTTTGTGCAGTGGTGTGTGTGTCTCTGTGTGTGTATGTCTTACCTGGCTGTTGTTATGGGCCTCAAACTCATCACATCCCAAGGTCCTCTGTTCTTCCAGCCTCTTCTGGCTCGCTATCATCAGGAAACACACCAGCCACTTATAGGCCGCCAGTGGCACTGATATGTTGAACAAGAAGAATACGAGGTTAAACTGAGAAATGGCTTTGTTCTTGGTATTATTTTTGTATTTGTGAGATATATATATATAAAAAATTTGACTGAATTCTAAGAGTACCTGCAGAGTCCATACACTCCTCCATCGTTGTTGCCGTGAACTTGCTCGCCAGGATCTTGTGGAGATCATCCAGGAAATCCACAGTGTGAAGAGGGGACTCGATCCGCACACCGTCTGAAAGCACACACACACACACACACACACACACACACACACACACACACACACACACCTTAGAGATCAGAGTACACAATATTTACTTCGAATTCCCCCTAGAACATTCAGATCTCGCAAAACACAGAGTACATCGCTAACAATAACTTTAATTAGTATCAATCTAAAGCTTGATAGTACTTCTCTCATATGACTTCACGATGATATTTCACAGACATTTGTAATAGTCTCCGAAGCCACTCGGTCCTAACATTTGATGTGGATCATCAATGCTGAAGGAATAAAGTAGCAATGCTAAATTAAACTCTGCTAGCTAGCTAGCTAGCTCTGTCACTAACCGGGAAATACTTTAACTATAACATTCCTCTTTTGAGGAGCAGTATATGATCTCTCCTTTCCCTTAAGGGTGTACATACTGTAAAGATGGTTTGCCTTCGGTCGACAGCATTAACTCCTGTGTCAAAGTTCACCAAAGAATTATGTGAAAGATTCTCACTGATCCCATTCAAATTAAATAAATTTCACTCTTAGCAGTTTGAAATGCTGGTGACTGGGCCTAAACTGTTGTAAACTGCATAAGAATTGCCTTAACATTGGAAGGGTCGTCATGGAGGCTATTTCTACATTTGTTTCTACAATAATATCTTGTAATATTCCCTCAGTACTGACTGCGCTGTTTAGCATGGAGCCAGCTGAGCAGGTAGTTGCTGGTCTGTTGCAGCAAGACGTTGTTGTCTCCTTCATACGTGCAGTTTGGGTCATTGTCATCACGCAGAGCACCCAGCCGGTTCACTGAAAGAGAGAGAAGGTAGTAAGGTCTCTGTGTGTGCGAGTGTATGTGGGTGTGTTTGCACGTGTTTGAGACTGACTGGCCAGGTATCCATGTCCACCGCAGGCCTCCCTGCACTCCTGGATCCCATTCTGAGCGGTCCACGAGCCCAGGGGTTTACTGGAGCAGCCTATGGCGTGGATCTCCCTGCCCATCTCAGCCTGCGAGACACACACACACACACACACACACACACACACACACACACACACACACACACACACACACACACACACACACACACACACACACACACACACACACACACACACACACACACACACACACACACACACACACACACACACACACACACAAGACTGCAGTTTATACAGTGTGGTAACTCTGGATATAGACACACACACATGTATCCAATCTTAACTCACTTGTCTCCTACTCTTCACCCTCATTATCTGTCCAACCTGGAACTCGACAAAGTTCATGAAGATGGATTTGGAGAAGTGTTCAAGAGCATACGCTGCTGCCAAGTACGGGATCAGACGCCATTGCTAAAAAAGAAAAAAAAGCATATCTAAGGAATTTGTAGCAGCTGTGCATAAATAACACAAAGTGTTGTCATATGGCTTTAGATGCCCCTCATGTGACTTTGACAAGTCCTTTTTAAATCCACTCCCTCCATCCTGACCTGTAACTGGTACTCCAAAACGGGAATTTCCTCAGAGTTTGTGGGTCCAAACTGTCTCCGGGTGGCTGAGAAGCGGATGGAGACAATCAGAGCCAGCTTCAGGTTGACCAAAGCCATCCTGGTGATGTTCACCCTGCCACCTGACAGGGCACCCAGAGATTCCCCGAAACGTTTGTTGGGGTCCTGAAGGAGAGAAAAGACACAATGGAGAGACATGAGCAACAACGGAATAAATTGAAAAATGCAGAATTTCTCCGGGTTTCATCAAAATAAGATGTGATTGGAAAATTAAAAAAACGAAGCTGCAAAAGAACTGAGAAAACACAAACAAATTTCCAGAAAGTCGCCTTTGTTTTCTTAAAGAATGCTTTGAGCTCTGAAATGAAAACACTGAATCTTCCTTTTCTTTTCTGTCCAGGTGTGCCAAGGTGTTACCCATTGTATGGACCTCCAAGTTCAACTTAGTCATTTTGTATTTGATTACAAACAAAGTCATCAGAACCATGAGTCAAGAATTAGAAATATTAGTCACAGAAACACTAGAAATAATTTCATCAATAAGGTAACTTGCACGACAGCTGGACATTCTGGAAGCCTTATTGACATTTTCCTGGATTCATCCATACTTTCTATTTTTTTTTTTTTCAACACAACATAATTTCTGTCAAATGTTGTATTTGTACTATGTTGTTTATCCTGTACACACGACATCTATTGCACGTCTGTCTGTCCTGGGAGAGGGATCCCTCCTCAGTTGCTCTCCCTGAGGTTTCCTCCATTGTTCTCCCTTTAATTTTGGGGTTTCTTTTAGGAAGTTTTTCCTTGTGCGATGCGAGGGTCTAAGGACAGAGGATGTCGTAACCTGTACAGTTTGTAAAGCACACTGAGACAAATGTATAATTTGTGATATTGGGCTATATAAATAAATTTGATTTGATTCTCACTATATGATAAGCTATATGATAAGATCACATGAAAATCCATCTTCTCAGGCTTCAAGTAAAGCATTTATTTGAGGAGCTACTGTCCACTATGTGCGAGGTTTAGGTTTCTGTGATGCAACAATGGCGGCTCCGAAAGAGGTTAGCACAGACGCTGCAATAGCATCAGTTACATCAGAACTGGAGAGTATTTCTTTATTGAAAGAAGAATGACACTGAAGGTTTTTTTCGCGACAGAAAATACATTTTTGCTCTTTTCCCGATTGGCTTCAGCAAAGGTTTTGAGTGACAGATGGTTTGTCCAATCAACTGCCAAGTGCCTTCCCGTTTCCAAAACAGTTTCCAATGCTTCTCAGATGCTTCTGTGTAACAAACCATGTTATACAATTATTAGAAATCAGATAGCTGGCTGACCCTCTTATCTAGCTTCGTAGAACAGGCCGCTGGACTCTCCTTGCTATTTACACCTCTCATGGGGTACCAGAGGAATTTTCCAGGTCTGGTTGTCATCTTCTCACCACGTCCACATGGATTTAGCCCCTGAGAGCTCATTAAATCACTGCAGCAGTGAAAAGCAGCCGTAATGTGAAGATAGCGTTTGACTGCTGAACAGTCAAGATTGCCTACTGCATTTGTTTATTCATATCTGTGACTGCATGCGTAAATAAGGAGTTTTTGCAAAGTTAGTTCACCCCCAAATTACATCAGCTATTAGTGATGGTTTGTATGTGTGCAGGTCTCCATCGCGGAGATTTCTGCCTTAACTATGGTGTTAGAGAGGCTGGTAGAGATGGTTGTCCATTAGCTAGAAATGTCTCGAGCTGATCCTATGGAGGCCAATCCGGGTAAATTTGTAAAAAAAGATCCAATTCTGATCCTTTATTTACTGTTCGGCTTTTGACCACCTCAGCCTGCTAGTGCGCTTTCTTTGGTTAAGGTCCGACGCTAATTAGCATTAGCAAAGAGAAGTGGACAAAACATTCAGATAGCTACACATAAAGAAATTGAT